>NW_026919974.1:0-16165 GCF_032062105.1 Saccostrea cuccullata
AAATGTTTTCTATCAATCAAAATTTCTGGACTTTGATTTTAATAATGGAGAGAATTTAATTTGCTGCAATTATATATCTTTCAAAAAACATTTTATTAATAAACATGTATTGATTTACTCTCAATGAAAACAAGAAGAGACGACTAGAAGGTCGGTAAAATATTTAATTGAAAGTTGTGGGAGATAAACCATTCTAAAGGTTAATCCAAATTTTCAATGCATATGCTGTATATCATTTATATCTTTGCAAAAAAGTGGAGTGCCTGGGATTTGCAAGAATACTGACAATGTCATACACATTTTTTAGCTCACCTGAGCTGAAAGCTCAAGTGAGTTTTCTCTAGCTATCTGTCTGTCTGTAAACTTTTCACATTATTTACTTCTTCTTAAGAACTGCTGGGCCAATTTCAACCAAACATGCCACAAAGTATACTTGGGTGAAGGGGATTCAAGTTTGTTCAAAATAAAGGGCCACGCCCTCATTCAAGGGGAGATAATTGGGATTATTATATAGTGTATTCATACAGTCCCTGAAACGTTCTACTTTCCCACCTGAACGGTGAGCGAACGCTGAACGAACGGTGAACGAACGGTGAACGAACGCAGAGCGAACGGTGAACGAACGGTGTGTGAACGCTGAACGCAACTTGGTGAACGATGTGTGAACGGAGAACGGTGAGTGAACGCAGAACGCGAACGGAGCGCAAACGGTGAACGGTGAACGAACGGTGAACGCAAGATGAACGATTTATTCGGAATGCCTCAGATTTTTTCCTTGCATTTAAATTATTCTGTTATATTCTAATGTTAGATGCTAAAATATAAATAAACATTTAATAAATAACTGAATAAATAATTAAAACATTTTTCACACATACGTATGATGTTTTAAATCAATATTTTAATAACACGATTTTTTTTGCCGTAAAACATGTGTGTTTTTACCGAACACCTGTCGTATAAAAGATAAAATTAATTTACTAATAAAATAAATCTGCTTATTCTTTTGACTATTAAGATAATGTGGACTTCAGAAAAGAAAACTACTACACTTACAGAATGAATTATTAGATAAAAACTAAATGATATATATTTCGATGTCACGGCGATTCCGTGTAAAATACCGATTTTTTTTTATTAATTTATAAAGGTCTGTTGACATATTGCACCATTCACTCGTATTAAAATTTTTTATGCAATGATATTATATATTTATTAGTTATTTTTATCTTGTCTGGTTATTTTCTAAGCTAAGTTTTACATGTAAATGTATATCTGAAGACATTTCCCGACCATGATTATACTCGGACAAGATAATGGATAGAAGCATTCAAATTATTTGTAATACATTAGAATTTCAGAACTAAATAAATAATAAATATGTTGTCATAGTTTTTATTTAACATGACAAATGTAAAAGCGATAGAGATTTGTTGCATCGAACAAAAATTCATATATTAATTTTTTTTCTCTAATATTCCAGGCAGTCAAAGTAATCTTTTTTTTTTTTGATTAACAAATCCATTTGACAGTAAGCATCGTTTTTTTTTCCTTCAAGTTCAAAGATTCACTCCAAGTGCACGTGTTTGTCCTGTACATGTCAATGATCAATATAATTCGACACAATGGAGGAGTTTAAATCTCGCTTCACCGAACATGCCGAAGTCAAAGAGTCACTTCCTATTCCCGAGAAGTTTTAACATTTTGTTTACATCATTTTTAAGATTGATTTTCGCTCTCCTACGGAAAAAATGAATAAATGATTGCAATACATGTACATGTATATACCTGGAAGGATTAAGTTTGAAATTGAATTTAAAACATAATCCCTGCCAAATCAAAATACCACTGTCGGCACATGTATGTATATAATGACTGTTTTGATGTTTGTATAAAGAATAATTTTTTTCTGTGTTACATGTACAATACACATTGAATATTAATTTACATTTATACTGAAAATACTAACTAAGAATTTGATTTCGGTAGAAAGGGTGCCGGGGGGGGGGGTGGGGGGTGGGGCTGTTAAGCATACTGAATGGCAAACGTATATTTAGTTACTTGAAGGAAGGTTTTTTTCCTTTGTAATGATACACTTTATATACGTGATGAAGAACCAAAAATTCTATTGTATTAAATTTTAAACAGTTTGTCTTTTCTAAAATTTAAAATCACACTAACAATTTAATTCGCTCTACAAATATTTAATTAACTGAATATCTGTAGTACTATTCATAATTCTCAGACATATATATAGTTCTAGCATGTTTTTGTTTACTTTTTCTTTAAAAACTTGTTAGACATATTTTTGTGTATTCTTGTCTTTTAAAAGACTTGGATTATTATTCATCTATTAACGATTTTTTGTCGTCTTTTATATTATAACGAAATGCGGCGCTTTAAGTATTTGTTTAGGGACATTGCCCTTATTTAAATTTAATATTTTAGCATCGTTCTACTTACATGTATTTTCTTAATGTATTTTTTCCAGGGAAAAATGGATAAAGTAACAGCTAAGTTATAATAATAGAAATATGTATATCGTAGATACTTTTTACATTTAAATAATTATTCTTCAAACACGATATCTTAGTTATTTAATTAAAAAACGTGTCAATCCTTACCATCAAAAAGATAAGTCCTTTCACTTCGGAGTTCCGAATGACAATAAAGACTGAACGATAAGTGAACGGTGAACGCAAGGTGAACGCAAACTAAACGGAACGAAGAGCGAACGGTGAACGTTTTGTGAACGGTGAACGCGAGCGCACGGTAAACGGTGAACGCAAAATTGTGAACGGAGAGCGAACGGTGAACGCACGCTGAACGAACGGTGAACGCACGCTGAACGAACGGTGAACGAACGGTGAGCGAACGGAAAAATGGGAAAGTAGAACGTTTCAGGGACTGTAGTCCTTTTATAATCTATAAAAACGCAAACAGTTTATAACACTATATATTCACTGGATTTTAGGCCGTATTCACTGAAGGGTCAATGCGCCTGCAACGGCATTGTAACATCACAATCAAAACATCAAACAACTTCGTAAACATAAGTTGCAACGGCCACAGCGAGCTACGTATCTGAGCAGGAAAACAATCATTCAAACCTATTTCAGGATTATTTTTTAACATTTGGACGTCTTACACATAGCGAAACTCTGAATGGAAAAACACAGAAGTTACAAAAAGTAATCTGGAGATTTTTATTCATTTTCAAGAATGGAAGATTGCAAATGAAAATAGTGTCGTCATTCAGCCTTCAATGTCTTATCTCTTCAAATCCCGACTATATAATAAAACAATTATGGACTCTTTTGGTGTTGAATATATGGTTTGTTATTCACCAGAAAAATATCAATATTGACCTCGGCTTAGCCTCGGTCAATATGAACATTTTTCTGGTGAATAACAAACCATATTCAACACTAAAAGAGTCCATAATTGTATAATAAATGAAAATTTGGTGACATATTTAAAAAATCTTATCAAGAACCACTGGGCCAGGAAAGATGAAACTTATGGAGAAAGATCCTCAGGTGGTGTAGATTCAAGTTTATTCAAATCATGACCCCCGGGGGTAGGGTGGGGCCAAAATGGCAGACCAAAGTTTTACATAGAAATATATAGGAAAATTCTTTAAAAATCTTTTTCTCAAGAATGTCAAAGCCATAATTCATATTTATATAGAAGCATGCTCAGATAGTGTAGATTCAAGTTTGTTCAAATCATGACCCCCGGGGGTAGGGCAGGGCTCAAATGGCCGACCAAAGTTTTAAATAGAAATATATAGGAAAATTCTTTCAAAATCTTTTTCTCAAGAATGAAAAAGCCATAATTCATCATATTTATATGGAAGCATGTCCAGGTAGTGTAGATTCAAGTTTGTGCAAATCATGACCCCTGGGGGAGGGTGGAGCCAAAATTGCTGACCAAAGTTTTCAATTGTGAATTTTATGACCCCGGGGTCAGGGATTCGTGTTGTAGGGCGGGCCTCTATTGATAATATAATGAAAATGCATTAGTTCTTTGAAAATCTTCTCTGCTCCTGGGTTTTATGCTAATGATCCAAGTATATATATTTATAATGAAGAAAGGTGCATCTAGCAAAGTGGTATTTTTTTTATGCCCCCTAGGTCGGGCGGGGGAGGGGGGGGGTCCATAGTCTAACAATAAATTAATGCTTTGAAATCTGCTCTTTGGTATTAATCAACCATTTTATGATTATATTTGCAAAATTTTGAAATATGTGGCCCCAGGGTTAGTGGTTCCTCTGGGTTGAGGTGCACAGCTGGTTGTTACACGATACTCAAGTGACCTATAAGGCCCATAGGCCTCATATTTCTTAAAAGTTTCTAACGTCAGAAAAAGCATGATATATTCAAAGTTATGGAGCAATTTTCACCCTATGCATGTTTACTTCTGCGAGCAGCTTGGCAAAGTAAGTCAGATTAATAATAAGTTGCATCCTTAGCAAAAGTTGATTCAAGTTTATTAGTCTGGTTATATTGTAATCCTTTGAGCGATGTGGGCCATTTATAGCTAGTAAATAGCCATAATATGGGATAAGAAATATTAAGAAATATAAAGATATATTTTTAATATTATAGTTTGGAATTCATAGGCCAATTAGACTTAGACTAGCTTTGTAGCTCATGGGCCTGATGTAGTATTGTTAGACTATTTGTTTGCTTCTTCAGGAAATAGAGAAGTTCTTTGAAGACTTCTGGAATGCTGTGCCAGACGAGGACAGGGAATGGTTAAGTGAGTCTCTGAATGATCGTGATTATGCTGTGGGTCTAGTTGAACTAAATGATGAAACAAAGACAAAGCTGGAATTAATTAAAAAGTCCATAGTTGAACTATTTACAGAAGAGACCAATACAAAAATTGAAATACCTTCTTCATGGGCTTTAATGGAACAGTTATTATATGAAGGAGGGTGGAAAGTTTTGTCCCTTGAGGAAATTAGGAGGCTCAACTCATCCCTTCCTGATGAATACCAATTTAAAAGTGATGAGGAAATGTCTAAGTTTCTGAAGTGTTTCCATGACAATGGCATTCTTTTGTATTTTCAAGATGAGAAATTGAAGGAACATGCAGTACTAGACATTCAGTGGTTTGCTAAATCTTTCAGTAAGATTATTGCTGATAAAAACCACATTAACAAAGACTGCAAAACAAGATTAATCAAAGAGTGGAAATCCTTTAACAAAACAGGAGAACTTAAAGATAAAGTGGTAAATGCACTATGGAAAGATGAACCCTTATATTTGACACACAAAAGTGAAATTATGTCTTACATGGAGAAGCTTCAAATGCTGGTACCTTTGGAGTCCTCTGGGGCTGTATCAGAAGGTGGCATGTCATGGTATATCCCATGCATGAACAAAAAGCAGTTTCAAGCCAACTTTTGTGAAGATAAATGGGAATGCTCCTCCATTTTGTGCTATCGGTTCACTTCTTTTGCCATGTTTGTGTTCTACAGACTGGTAGCATATTGCATGGGGTTTCTGAAATGGAATGTTTCAAATGATGGAGATCATGAAGGAAGTTTATGTCTTTATCAAACAGCAGCAGTGTTTGATCACAATGAACACACTGTTGTTGTTGGCATATGTAATGATGAAATTCAAATGCAAGTGATGCAAATCAAACCATTGGCTATAAATAAAAAAGTATCAATTGAAATCGGAGGTTTCCTTGAAAATGCCATAGAAGAATTGACAGAAACTTTTATTGGCACAAACATTTTCCATAAAGGATTCAAATGCCAAAACATTATTTGTAATGAGAATGATGTATCTTTCACTCTTGAAAGCGAGCTCTCCAAAATCAAATCTGAAGAAATGCAGTGCAAGTGTCAACTTCTGGAAAGACATGTGATAAATGTTCAAAGGACTCTGGGTTTCTGGGAAAAGGTAATTACATTTGTATAATATATCATTACAAACCCGGTCCCAACAAAAAATCGAATTGGTTGAATAATGTCAACGTATACGTGCCAATTTTTTCTGCACAATTAGATATACATTACTACATGTGACAAAAATATATAGATATCCAAATCGATATCACTTCTGAACTGAAAATAACACCATGATTTGATTACATTAAGGATAGATGATACAAACAAAAATGGATGCCTGGATATGTATATATTTTTTGGCCTATTTTCAATGAAAATGATGCATATAATAAATTTCTAAAAAATTAAGAAATTGTAAACCTTCTATGATGCTCAAAATTCTGCCTCTCTGAAACCATCCTTAATCTATAGAAATATTTTTCAAATTCCATTTTTGTGAAAATTTGAATGAAAAAAAATATAACTTAGCCGTGAAACTTGTTCTGTTTACTCAATAAAACTTGACTCAAATTGTTATGTTCAATTTTTTTTGACAAATATTTGTTTGTATCATGTGTCCATAATACTCGACGTAAGTCATTTTGGATAAAATCATTGTCACAAACAAATGAACATATATATTTCATAGGAAGAGTTCTGACTTCTGGTTCACAATGGTTATCACTATCTTGCATACTTTGTGTGAAATGAAATTTTAATTGATTAAGTTGGTATAGGTTAAAAATTTTGGGATTGAAAAATAATATGGCAAGTATTTTAAATTTGCACTACGCTGTAACATAATTTATCAGTCAACCAATTTAATCTTGACCAATATTATACACAAACTTTGAACATGTCGAGTTAGACCTATTAAATAAATGTTGTGACTTGGTACTTTGGCAAAAAAAAAAAAAAAAAAAAAGGGGGAGCATTACAGTGATTTAGAGCGGTATGACAGAGCTGTTGAGAATGTGTTACAACGCACTATGCAAAATTACGCACTTTGAATTTTTTTTTGAAAGTGCGTTAAATTTGTCGTCGTTGTAAACTTTTCACATTTTCATCTTCTTCTCAAGAACCAGTGGGCAAATTTCAACCAAACTTGCTACAAAGTATCCTTGGGTGAAGGGGATTCAAGTTTGTTCAAATGAAGGGCTACGCTCTTTTCCAAGGGGAGATAATTATGAATTAGAAAAAAATTAATGGCATTTTAAAAAAAATCTTCTCAAGAACAAATAGGCAAGGAAAGGCGAAACTCATGTGAATTCATCCTCAGGAAGGGTAGAATCAAGTTTCTTCAAATCATGACCCCCGGGGGTAGGATGGGGCCAAAATGGCCGATCATATTTTTACATAGGATTATTAAGGAAAAATCTTTAAAAATCTTCTTCTCAAGAACCAGTGAGACAGGAAAGATGAAACTCATGTGAAATCATCCTCAGGTAGTGTAGATTCAAACTTGTTCAAATCATGACACCCCCCCCCCCCACCCCACCCCCCATGGGCCACCAAAGTTTTACATAGGAATAGATAGGGAAACCTTTTAAAATCTTCTTTTCAAGTACTTCAAAGCCATGATTATTAATATTTATATGGAATCATCCTCAGGTAGTGTAGATTCTAGTTTGTTCAAGTTATGATCCCCTTTGGGGGGGGGGGGGGTGTTAAAATTCAAGACCCCCCACCACCTCAGTAAACGTTTCAGTTCTGATCTGATCTGTGCTTTTTCTTAAACCGATGTGCTCAGGCCTGGGCCTCTTGTTTAATATTTATTATGTATTAATGTCCGCAGCATTATTTGTTTCAGAGTTGACACATAATTAATTTTTATCTTAACATAACATTTCCACTTTTTCTTAACCTTCCATGACCCTTTGTTCTTCGTTTCCACATTCAATTTAAAGCACGTGGCCTTTTAAGAAGGACATCACCTCAACGTTATCTTGTTTGTTTGGGTATTGTTGACATGTTTTACAACGATGGGAAACCAGTTTAAATATTACTGATACAATCTTTTAATCTTTTGAAATTTTAAAGAGCAAAAAGAACTTTGTTAAATTTTTATATAATTTGTATAAAATACTTATAGAAACTATTGCACAGTCATAGATTTGCTTTGAGAACATTAAATAATCTTTCAGATATTTTGTTTTTTGTTTGTATTTTTGATTCATTATATTCATTACAAATACTATACTAAACTATTATCAAACAAAAAGAGGATGAATCTGAAGCTGAACTCAGATCAAGAAGATTTTTTGATTAAAACAAAGAATTCTGGATATAATGAGTTTGAGATTTCATTAACATATAAGATGATAAAAAACATTTGTTCAACAATTCCTAAATTAACAAAGAGAAGGTGGGGAGAAGAGCCAGCAACAGGAGAGGTCACTGTGGGTGACAATATCAAGAGAATTAGGTCAATACGACATAGATTGACTGCGCACATGAGTTCAGCCTCGATCTCTCAGACAGAATTCGATGACACCTGGTCAACGATGTCTGATATCTGCCAAAGATTGGAGAGTTTTACTGGAAAGAAATACTCGGATAACCTAAATGATATTAAAAAGCTGACCTTGAGAAGAGAAGAAGAGGATGCTATTATAAAGAATGTTAAAATGCAGGAAATCTTGGAGAAAATGAAATCCAATGTTCTCGAATTTGAAGAATGCTCAAGTCTAAAGAAGGTGCTACAAATTAGGAGATCATAGAATGCCGTTTGGAATGCTTAACAATAATTTTCAACTTGAAATTGAATTCACAATTAAATTTGAATATTTGGAATATTATTTTAAGGAATCTGATTTTCAGAACTGAGATTTCCTTGCTAAATGCAATATTTAGAACAATAAGTGGTTTTATGGGAGAATCACAAATTAATTTGGTTAATTGATTCAAATGATTTGAAATTTAATTGTGCCTTTAAAATACAAAAAATGATCTTTTACTTTTAATGAAGGTTATTCCTAAACTGTTTAAGAGAATGGTGAGGTCAAATTTTGATACTTGCATAATTTAGATCACTTAATTTTTGCGACACCTTATTTTCGCGAGATCATCATAGACTCTTGATTAGCGAGACAAAATTTTCACGAATTGCGGTTATTGCTCTATATAATCTTAAGGAATGCTATTATACACGAAAAATTTTTTCGAGAACACTGTCTCAGGTAATTACGCGAAAATAAATTTCTCGCAAATAAAACGTGATTTTCAGTACATCAGCGTACAGATTTTAAGGTATAATTATTTATTTCTAACTGTTTTGATTATTCTTAATTTTTTTCTAAATTGGCTGAAAAAATGTCATAAAATTTTCAGAATTTAATATGTACGAGGGGCTTTCAATATTTTTTGTCCCTTATGGTTTTCATTACAAATAAGATCTCTCGATAAAGAATTTTGACGTCCACGAACGAATATATCCTTTACTGAGTTTGTGTCAAAATTTGGAACAAGTCCGTGCACTCTAAATCAAAGACTTGCAATTGGAGCTGACCAACCCAAATACACTGGACATCCATCTTGGGTAAAACACAAAGTGTTGAGTCACCTGAAATAAGAAGCTATATTCTTGCTCGTTGTGTCATTTGGTATGGAACGAAACGAAATATATGAATAAATTGTTCGGATATATGGTGGATCTGTTCTTTAAAAAAAAGTTTACAAATGGGTTAGCAAGTTTAAGATTGGTAGAACAGATGTTTTAGACGGCAAACATTCAGGAAGACAACCAAGAGAAGTAACCAAAAGAAATGCTTCCAAATCCGTAATATTCTTAAGAAAAAAGCGCGACTTACAGTCAACGAAATAGCAATATGTGTAGTAATTTCAATGGGTAGTATTTTTACCAATTTAAAATCTAAATTAAAGTGCCGTAAGATTTGCGCAAGGTGGATTCCCCTTACATTTAACAAAACTCAAAAGAGGAATCGTTTACAAAAATGACAAAAACTTCCGAAAATGTTTAAAGATATGGACACTAGGAAGCTTAGTAAGATTGTCACAGGGGACGAAACGTGGATCAACTTCTTCCAGGCAGAAAGAAAAGTTTAAAAACCAGGTCTGGATTGGAAAGAATATGAATTACGAGGCTGAATTTGCAAAAAGAACCCAGACTTCAAAGAAAGCTTAATGTGCAATATATTTCATCTCCAATGATTTGGTATTACAATATACTGTCCCACATGGCAGAGGTGTCACTGAAAAATGTATTCTATACTTCCTAGACTATAAAAATTGTACAAAAATACCGCCAAATACAGGTTTGAGAGGCATTACACATCTGCATGACTATGCTTCAGCCCATAGAGCAAAAGTTACTCGAGACTACCTACAGTGTCACAAAGTTATCGAGCTTCCGCCTCTTGCCTATTCACCTGATCTTTCTCCTTGTAACTTTTCTCTTTTCCAAAAGTAAAGGAAGCTCTCTATGGAAGGCGTTTTCAATCGGGATAAGCACTGGGATCAGCCATTTTTCAGTATTTAAGGGTTATACCACAAAGCACTTACAAAAAAAGTGTTTTTGACTGAATTAAATGACTTCAACTCTGTATTAAATATAAGGGAGATTACCTTGAAGGAATGCAATATATAATTTAAGCTTTCATTTTGTTTTTGTTGCTCTAATATATATGGTTGGGACAAAAAATATTGAACACCCCTCCTATGAATTAAGGGAATAACGATAGTGAGCGTGTCAGCTCGGTGCATTTCGTTCATTATCCCCTTTAATTGATTGTTTTAAATTTGTTTGTATTTCTCTCCAACGGTGCATTTGTACATAAATATAACTTGTGTATGTTTTTTTTATTGTAAATATCTTGCATTTTAGATGAAGAACAAAATATCATTGCAATGATTTTGTAAAATCTACAAGTGCAAACTGTTTTGTATGGAAAGCCAATGGGTTCAAAATTCCAACTTTGTATTTCCTAAGATGTACACATGTAACCCTGAATTTGTAAATTGTATGTCTTAATTTGATAATCTGTAAATTGTTCTTTCACAATTTGTTAATTGTAAATTATCCAGTATAAATTGAAAATGGTAAAAATGTAAATGCAAGTAATATCAATGATCACGTGTAATTCGTAGACTTGTGATTTGTCAACTTATGAAATGTACATTCGTGATTTGTAAATTATGCAAGGTTGCGTATTGAGACGAAAGGCGGCGCTATAAGGGTGGCAAGTCATTTTGCCCCTAAGCTAAAAAAGATTCTTAACCAACTGAGTTTTGTAATATGCATGCACAGCATGCCTTCTATCTCTTTAGCTCTTTAGCTGTTTACAAATTAGATTTGATTAAGTTTAATATAGAAAAGAAAGGGGATCTGAACACAGAAAGATTCACACCTGGTATATATAGAGGCAGTTGCGGATCTCGGGATTTTTTTTTCTAAATGGTGCAAGGTGCACCCCTGTCAAAATATATTTCAAACTAACATTTCTTAGACAAGCAATAAAATAACCTTAATGTTTTGTGTGTGTGGGGGGGGGGGGGGTCCAAAGTAATTTCCTATGTACTTTAGCTTTCACTATATACACTTAATAACTCTGTTCATTCCGGGGAAGGAGGGATCCCAAGCCCCCCTCTAAATCCACTCACGAGAGGTTCCGAGGGAATAAAACCCAAGCTTTTACATCCCCCTCAAACAAAGTTTGGGGGGTATATAGGAATCAGTTTTACCGTCTGTCTATCTGTCCGTCTGTCTGTGCAGAAGTGTCCGGTCCATAACTTTCTTACGGAGGAACGTTAGAAACTACTACTCCACACAAAGATTGCCCATGACCTAAGGGTGTGTTATGACCTTGACCCAAGGTCATACGGAAAAATTCAAGGTCACTGGAAGAAAAAAATCATAATTCGTATCCGGTTCATGTCATTCTTATGGTTCTCTTTTCAAACAAAGATTGCTTATGACCTAAAGGTGTGTCATGACCATGGCCCAAGGTTATTTTGGGAAGTTCATGGTCACTGGAAGAAAAAGTTCATAATACGTGTCCTGTCCATATCTTTCTAATGGTTAAATTTGGTAGGTTATCATTTCACACAAAGATTGCTTATGACCTGAGGTTGCGTCATGACTTTGAAACAAGGTCATTTATGCAAGTTGAAGGTCACTGACAGAAAAAGTTCATCATTCGAGTCGTGTCTCCGTATATTTCGTCTATTTTTAGACGGAGGCTGTATGACAGCCTCCATGTATTGTGAATGTCTTGCCCATGACGTAAACAATGAGGATTCACCAAGCACCATCTATCGGTGGAATTGTTTTCATTACCTTGGGAATTAATAATTTCATATTAAAGCGATTCTGAGTTTCACTGGTACACAAATGGCCGCCAGGATAGGCATAATCTAAAGCAAAGATCCCCTCACATACAAGTATAAACAAACAGTCCTACTTTTTCTAAATAAACAGGATTTGTCGAATAAATTTAAAATGACGTGTATATAAATACATTTCCTACGGAATATGTAAAAAAAATTGTGATTTACTGTTAATTTTTTATCAGACAGAATATTAAAGAGATTAAGTTCCAACAGACGATGATTAAGCGCGTTTTACAATATGCCAAGCCTTTTCCCACCGATCCTCACACCAAAACAAGAACGAGAAGAAATGTAGTGGCAAAATCATTTCACAGGGAGTCAAATTACGCATGGGGGGGGTTTAACAAATTGGAGAGTGATCGAGGAGCTCCACTTATCAATTGCTTCTTTTATAAAAGGAAAAACTATCTCTAGTTACAGAATCACAGGCACTTGTTTCTGTAATAATTTTTTGACCCATAGTATAATAATAACACAAGGTATCTAACTCCGATTTACACCGAGTGTACCCCCTCTCTTAGAATAGCGCTCATTTACACTTTCAGGGGAAATGCATGTGTAAACTGTTTATACCTATGTCTTTTACGATAATTTATCTAAACAACCATATCTGGCATGCTTGTCTTTATTTTCTTTTATCTCCGTAATCAGCGTCAAAACTTGTTGTTCATGTCCAATTATCTGGCTGCTTCTTTTTCCATGTTGGCTCATATCATAACATTATTACAATAAGGCCGAGAAATTTTGATTTTGGTAGCTGTTACATGTCATAATTATGTTAACAGTAGGTCTCTGTGACCTATAAATAAGATATCTTGAAATATGGAAACTACTGAGTGGCTGAGGCCCAATGCTAAATCCAGAAATTTTCAAAAGGGGGGACCAGTTTGAGGTCAAGTTTTTAAAGGGGAGACAGCCACAATTAAAAACATTCATTTATCAAATATTGTGTATTTTTTGGACTCAAAAGGGAGGGGGCCTGGGGCCCCTTCTCATAATCCGCCAGTGGGCTCATGACTAGACCTACATTCATCTTCTGAGCCAAAGGCTCAAAGGGCTGGGGGCATAAAACTTAGACAAGCTCACTTTTGACCCCAGTCTCACTTTTCCACTGTATATTCCTTAAGTGAGACTGAGATAAAAATTGAGCCCATAAGCTTTATGTCAACCAGGCCTGGCCAATACTGTTTCTTACGTTGAAGGGTTTAATATTGAAAGTATTTGATCTAAATAACAGTGAACTTTAAGGAAGGTGAAATTTACATTACAAAGATGAAATTATAATATCCCAACAACCTCATGAATATTGGAGTATCCTTTTAAAAAATGTTGAATTGAAAAAAAAAACTACATATTATTCCTCATAATATTCTTTACAGCAATGTATGACAAATATATTTCTTTTGTGTTCTCTCATACATGAAGCCTCTGTCAAACAGTACTTTCAGTACTTTGATTTTTATTAGGCAAATTGATTTGAAGGCATATTTTGGACACTTCATTTCATTTATAGTCATTAAATTAATTTATAAACATTTCAGCAGGCTTTCTTTATATTTTTGCCTGGTAGGACGCATTCATCATTATCGTTGTCCTTTACACCATGTTGTGTGTAGGGCAGCAACAAACCTTCCACACTCTTGTCTATCCTGGGCCAGTCGTGTCAATGATCCTCAGGTCTGGTGCACTGCTGGACGCATTGGGGAAATGATTAAATTGTTAAGCAACGAATTAACCTATTGCCGTTATAGCACCCCCTTTCGTCTTATTAATAGGTGTTAGCATTATGCAACCTTGCATAATTTACAAACACGAAAGTACAATTAACATTTCAAAAGTAGACAAATCGTAAGTCTACAAATTTCGCGAGAGGCTAAAAACAAAACTTGTATTTACATTTTATACTTGTCAAATTACGCGTGGATATATAGTTACAAGTAACAAATTGTGAAAGAACAATGGAAGGATTATGAAATTAAGATTTACAATTTATAAATTCAGGTTTACATCTTTACCTTTTGAAATTTACAGAGTTGGAATTTTGAACCCTTTGGCTTTCAATGGTTTGAAATCCTTCTTTTATAGGACAAGTTTTTTAAAGTTTGAAGTTTTAAAGGAGTTTTTATTAGTTCTCTATAATACATATAAAAGTTGCTACAAACTTACTTGTTTACAAATGCCTGTCGAATTACTTATTATGTAATGCATGGTTGTATTTTTCAAATACATATTTGCGACCATACTGTGGCGTTGGTGGCAATATTTTTTTGTGTTTCATGTTTATGTATTATACCGAATTCCAATTAAGATATATGTATAAAATTGATTAAGTTCATACTTTAACGACATACGCAACAAACCTTACCTATTTTGACATAACTTTTCAAGATATTCTTAATTTAAGATTATAGTGCCATCAGATGTTAATAGACAAAAAAGCAGCATGCATTACCAGAGGTTTTTGGAAGATATCAAATTATAAAAATTTTTGCAATATTCAAAGAAAAATATACAAACATTACAAAACATAAATTCCAGATTTTTTTCATCAAAAAATGTTTTAGAAGAGGTGTACAAATCCATATATAGACATTAAAAGTATTGCACACGGGTCCTTCTTTTAGTGGAACTCTTCAACTCCAGGGAAGAACCCAATCATGTTCAAACTACGTTGCTTATGACTTTAACATAAAGATGTGTTTAACTGTCGTGAATGATAGATCTGCAGAGGCCTGTTCAGCAGAGCGAACATTGAGTTCTTGTATTTAAAATTGTGTAGGAGACAAAATAAGATGTTTTAGTATTGGAAATAAGTATACAACAAAGTTTCATTTGAATACTGTATTTCTCTGAGCACATATGAATCCAGTTGATGGAGGAAACATTGCCTCATAAATCCTCTAAGCCTCATCTTTCTTGGTGGTTACTACAATGATTATTTTAAAAAATGAATCAAATTATTATTTTACCTTAACTTTTTGAAAATTATGCAGCACTGAAGTTTGTGTTCCTAGTATCTGAATATATTCTCCAAAATTAAATTTATATCTTATTTTCCTTTTTTTGTTTACCCGCCACCTATTTTGTCATTCAACTACTTTTTTGAAAAATAAAAAGATTTTGGTATTTTGACTTCAATTACATCAACACTGTTCACGGTACATGTACAGTAGGTAGAGCGCTTACTTCGTGATTGGGAGGCCATAAGTCGAATCTCGGCTGCGGCTGACCTAAGCCGATAAAAGTGGTAGGAACTGTTCTTTCGACATGCATTCGGCACTCTGAAGTGAAAGTTGCGGGTATTTTGGATGAGATCATAAACCATAAAAATCGTGGCCCTGTGTCATGGCAGGCGTTGGCACGATCAAGATCTTTCACTGCTCAGTGGCCGTAAGTGCCGAGTAAAGATCAAAATTTGAAAGTCCTTTACCGATATCATGGTCACCTCTCTATATGAGTGAAGCATTCTTTAATGGGACATAAAACTACAAACATACATACAATCAATCAATTAGTTTCCAATCAAAACATTCCTACCCATCTGATAGTATATGAGGATGTTTTTCTACTTTGCAAAAAATCATAAAGAAAAATATTTGGAAATGTAAGTGGCATATTACATTAAAGCAGTTGATGTTCACGGAAAATTTATGAACACATTGATTTTTTCGCACAAAAAAGCCTATGGATTTATTTACTGCAAATCTTTCGAAGAATGCAATGAATTAGTGGAACGGAGCCTATATATAATTCACGGACCAGAATATTCACGTCCCCTATGATGGCTTCTATACCATATCGTGTACACTCATGAGTCATCCAACAAATAGTGTGCATTTGCATTTGCTAGAAATGGGAACTTATACTCCGCTTCAACGACTTATCCCCAATCAAGACAAACCGTCCACCTGATACTGTAAATTCCTTATTATACGCGAGGGATTAATTTCCGCGTAATTTCGCCAGAAG
>NW_026919975.1:0-16438 GCF_032062105.1 Saccostrea cuccullata
GAATTTATGGAAACGGAACTTGTAAGACAGCAGGGAATTGCAATTTTTGGTATTCATTGACAAACAGCTTTAGTGGTGTAAAAAGTTCGTTTATGATGGTTCGAAAAGTGAATTGAAGATTACTTGACAGATACTTTTAAAAATTCTATTCAATATTCACTTTTATAAATTTGTCGAGCTGTTTATTTTACATTTAAGAATTATTATGGTGATCTATAAAATAGTATATATTTCTTAAACAAAATTGTAATAAGTCCTATGGATAAGGTTTTTTGTTTCCACATACAATAATTTATTGCACATTATAAAGTCTGTAGTGCGTTTGCTTGGTACAGTATACATGTACATGTATATGTTAAAAATTGACTTTTAAAAAACATCGCAGATTTTTTATTTAGAATTGTCACGTGACGTCGACGTCACATGATTTTAGCATTATACTTGCAGTTTAGAGGTCATATAAATTCCAATATTGCAAGGGCATAACCAAGTTAAAAATTTTAATTTATAATTTAATTTATACTCCTTTTCAACCCTTTATGTACTTTGTGAAAGTGCTGCGAACCTGTACAGATTCCTTTTTATTAATTGCTAAAATTAAATTTGTTGGACGGCAGGTCGAATATTTTGCTGGTTAACTACATTAAATATACATGTAGCTATAATTAATTATTTGCAAGATCTCGTTAGGTTCGCCGCACTTTTCAAATATCTTAATATTTCTTGAGTTCATGTGTAAAAACTTGACAAGATACATTGAGGGTATACCCTTGCAATAAATCGATTTATAAGGACCCTTCCATTACGTTTTCATTGAATCTGCATACAAACACACGACAATATCACTTGTCTGGAGAATGTACGGACAATTTATAAATAAAATACTCATATAGACATCGCATCCAAGTTAACGGCCTTTTATTTAATTGCAAATAATATCTTATTTGAGAACAAGACATTTTTCATTGTACAAAGTGTGACTTGATCAGCCTCTAACTGTTACAAACTGCGTCATTTTTGCGAGATGACGTCACATTGACAAGTGCATTGCAATATTTGATATCGCAATTACTTAACTTAGCGGAACTCTTTTGCAATAGAGGTAGGAAACATCTGTTGGCTAGGGACAAATGTGCTATTGAATACAATGCAAGATCGATCATTGTAAAATTTATAAGGACAGATAAGTAAAAAAATCCAGGTGGAGTACCTTGCTAAACAATCGCTGAACCAGCTAGCTGCAGATCTGTAGCTCTCCGAAAAAATATACATTGATAGACCGGAGAGCTACAGAGCCACCCATTGAAAAAAACTGTATATTTATAGCGCACAAATAATGCGCTCGGTTCTCGGTTTATTTCTCCATGTTTTTAAAACTGTAATCTCAAAATATTACGAACCATGTGTTCCTACCATATTCTTTGACTCTTTCCACAACAAAACATTCCTTATAATTGTTGTTAATAGTCCTCCTGCAGTGGCGTAGCATCGTTTTTGAAAGTGGGGGGGGGCCAGCCAGAGAAAATATTTTTTTTTACTTACCTGAAAAAGTTGACAAGCAAAACAATAAAAGGAAGAAGTTGCTAAAGTCGAAAATCCTATTCCGAGGGGGGGGGGGGGGGGGGGGGGGGGGGGGGGGGGGGGGGGGGGGGGGGGGGGGGGGGGGTGTGGGGGGGGCACAGGGGGGGTGTAACTACATTTTCGGTACATCATTAAAAGTGGGGGGGGGGGGGGGGGGGCCAGCAGGTTTTAAAATAAAATTTCCAATAGTATAAGTAAGGTTGGGGAAAAAAGTGGGGGGGGGGCACCCCCCCCCCCCCTGTTGCTACGCCCCTGTCCTGAGTCCTGACCCTGATATTGTAATCATCGAACATTTCGCTTATTTGTACTGCCATTTTGGTTTCAAAGATAATTCGCTCCAATATGCTTCGTTCAGATGTCAACTACGAGCGAACTTGATAGAGAAGAGAGGAATTTTTTGACATCTATTATTTGCAGTTGAGGTAAGAATTTGGAAGAATTAATCAAGAATCTTTTTTGTGCGCAATAAATATATAGTTTTTTCAATGGGTGGCACTGTAGCTCTCCGATCTATCAATATATATTTTTTCGGTGAGCTACAGATCTGCAGCTATGAACCAGCCTAGTTAATTTTTCAGAGGAACTAATCCTAAAATGTTACATTTTTCACGATATTTTAAAATAAGCGGGCTCTTCTAAATAAATTTTCATTGAAAATCGCCGCATTTTAAAGCTGACAAAATAATCTATACTTTCCTTCTTTGACAAGCTACTATTCGGAATTCAATTTTTGACAATACATTGTACTTTCGGCAAAAAATTGTTCAAATCATTCGATTGTCATGATCACCACTGTAAACAATGCCATGTGCCCCAGTAATCTCGTGAGATTTGAGCTTTCTCGACTCCTTTGCAAAAGAGCGGTAGCAAGTTACATAACTGCGAGGTACTCGCGATATTACGTATTGATGCATCGTTAATATACTGTTCTGTTGGATTTAACAAACGACAGAACTGCATGTAATATTAAGTTAATTTGTATATATAGTATACAGCTATCCAGCTGTTTTCAATAGCAAATAATTCCATTTTGTAGCATTTTGAAGAAGGTCTTCAAAATACTACAAAATGGATAACCTGTATGTGTGACGTCATAATAAACATTTCCCGTACAAACTAGGCCCCGCCTCCTTACTTTAACCTTAACTCTGCTGCATGCTACAATTATAATTATACAATTCATTGATATTAAATGATGCACTGTCCATGCAACTTAATTTTTCTTAAATATACTGAAGTCTAAACCAAATGACACGAAAGAAACTGGATTAAATAAAGAAAATAAAAACAAAAGATTAATTGATTGTTGTTTTACTTCGTATAAAGAAGAATTAAGTCAACATAAGGCGGTAACAGATTCAGGCGCGTGGCATTGGTAACAGCGTTTTCTCGATAGTCTCGGAGTAAGGATTAAATCCTTACGTTGTGTGTTCGAACCCCATACGGGACGTGGAGGCCGGTCCGCCGGATGAGGCCGAATAAACAGAAGTCCCGTGCCGCACTAAGAGCTGCCACGAAAAAAGAATCCTCACTGCTAAATGACCGTAAGAACATGTACTGAGCATAGGACACAATTTCCAGCTCTCTACTGTCAAGTGGTGCCAAATGAGTAAAAATTAATTCTCGAGTAGGACGTTAAACAACAAACAAAATATACTCGGCTCTAAGGGCCATTGAACATCGAGGGTTCTTTATCGTCATGTTTTAACCGACATATAATAGGGCCTTTTCTGTAGCAATGTGCACAATGTATATTGATGTAACTCACCTTTCATTTGAACATTCCGCTCCCCATCCCCAATCCCTTAAGGTCAAGATCTAGAATATAAATATAAAATGCCTTTTTTCAATGCTCGCTCTATCATGGCGCAAAAAATGATTTCAATTAATTTCGTCATTTTAATTCTCCTCAGTTAAGGGCAATAGAATATAAACTTGATAATTGATTGAACTAAATAAGAAAAATACGCTTTTCCTCATTTTTGATTTTTTTGAAGAAAAAATCATTTCCATCGGAAACACAGATCGATATCTGATTTGTTTTCAACCAATATGTGCTTGACATCATTGCATAAGTGCATATGACAGATAAGACATAATACCCCAGAAGCAAAGATATTTCAAAGTTTGAATAACAATCAATAATGTTTTATGTAAGACTGTGCCACTTTCTATTTTGAACAAGGAACAATGACAGCTGTTTGAATAGTAAGTACAGTATCAGACATTGTAAAATAGTAATCTTATTTCATCTAAATACAATTAATTGGTTGTCTTAATCTTCTTGAATACCATTGTCATTTTTGATACAATAGCAATGTTTTTATTGTTATAAATAAAAATCAGACACAGTTTAAAGTCATTTTAACTAAAGAAACGTGGGGATATTAAAGTTCAAAAACTGTGAACGTAAATAGCAAATATCATATAAATCTACAGATAATCCCGGTTTTTTAGTTTAGGTACATATAGCTTTAAAGTATTTAATTAAAATTTTTCTTCTCCATTTTAATATACGGAATAAAACGAAAGATGCATAATTATATTAGTAAGATTTTTGCACGCTTTCTATTCTAAATATCAAAATAGGACCGTAAACTTAATATTAATTTTCCCACTTTTTCTTTTGTCAGTAAACTGTTGTACTTTCAATTTTTTCTTATAATTTGCTCAAAAGACTTCTTTATGTTATTAAAACTTTTTGTGTAACTTTTTTTTTTTGGTTTATTCTGAATTAGATGTAGGGGGAAATAGATAATGAAGCGCTTAATAATCGAATATACTCGTAAAAGACTTATTCATTTGGGAAAAACAAAAAAAAATTTTGAGACTTAAAATTTTACTTCCGAATACAACGTTTATCCGCTCAATATAAAGTGCTTAGGGTGAGTATAATTACTGGAAAACAATAGTGATGTTTCCATGGCTCTAATAAAAATATTCTAGAGGTAACAAAACTTCAAAGAAGTTAACTGTATGATGGTTTCAAGATTTGTTTTTTCAAAAGTAATTTAAAGCCTTCACTGAAGTAGTTCCAAGTTTTTTTTACGTGGATTTCTGACTGGGCCATGTTATTGAATTTAAGAGATTTATGCAATGAAAATCTCTTAAAAGTTCTAAAAAGTAAGTTTTTATTACGTAACAAAGTATTTTCCTTAGTAGACCTAGGTATAATATCCTTACAAGTTTTGTTAGGGTGCTCCGTGTTTTATCGTGTTCACAATATTCTTCATTTAATAAATAAGATTGATTAATGCTTGTCATTTTCCCCCTTTCTTATCAGGTATCTTAAACTTTCTCTTTGAATAAACATAGCTTATCTCATAATCAAACTGCAAGTTATCTTTTGCAAATTCATATCCACTTGAAATTACTGATTAGATAAATCGAGTGTGCAACAGGATTTTTTGCTTGTATTTTGCAGCTGTCAGTGATATTTTAACACACACTCATCTTTAGAAAATCTTGGATACATAATGGATTCCTCAAAAGTAATGATTACATATTTTCTTTCAACGGTTGTGTTCCATTTCATAGTTTTTTGTTTTTTATTTATGCGATTCGTATGTCAAAAAAACCCAATTTTATTTTATTCTGTTTTATTTTCTTCTCTATATTTAGGACTCGGCGGACGAGGGTTATGTCATATGTTCTTCTGTGACGGATATAAAAGCGCATGTATATCAATTTTCCTGATTCACTTTAACATGTACATGTATATGTATCAAAAAAATAAAAGAAAAAAATGAAAAATAATTGAAAGGCATTCATCATATCGTCATCATCATCATCACTTTTTTATTACGGCCCGGAGGACCGGGCTGCTCTATACAAATAAGTTTCAGTGTTGGTGTATGGGGATTGTGGTGGGAGTAGTTATGTAAGTTTCTAAATATTTAAAAGATTGTTTATCAGAATGTTCTTTCCGTTTTTAAATTACGAGATACATATTAATATATTTACTTCCATAAAGTGAATCTTAAAAATATATATGTTTTTCATATTTAATATATAAAGTTACTTATAATTTACTATCGAGACAACGACAGGTCCCTTTTTTTAGAACATAGAATTTTACTTCTCGGATAAAAACGTACTCTGCACAGTGCGTGTATTTTATTTTATATTCTAAAATTGAAAATTAATACATTTTTAAATATAAATGATGCGTATGTCTAACTTCAATATCTATTTTATGCAGCCAACATTTACTTGAGGAATTGATAAAGTTTAAAATGGTATCGTTTTTGATTGGTTTTTATCCGACTACAAGTTTTTTTTTTTTTTAAATATTTGCGACTATCATCTCCATCAATTATACGCATGCCTTTTGTACACATATCGAAGCGATTTGTTGATCAAGATTTATTTTCGTTGTTTTCTTTATATTTTTCCCGGGCGACAGTTGATGGTTACATCAATGTTTTCTTGTTAATATGTTGACGGTGCGACTTATCGTTTTCAGTTTTCATTTAGATCGGACTCGTCAAACCGCACCTGACTTTTGATGCGTATAAGACTCTGACGTCATATATGACGTCGACGTCGTTTGCATGTTTCTTTACCAATCTGAAGCCTGAACAAGACTGATTTCAATCGGTTTATGATAATTTTTCTGCAATAAACAGATGAATTCATTAAGGTCAAGATTTAGTAAATGAAAGATGCCTACAGATTTATAAAATTTGAGAAATGATTCCCTTTAATGATCTTTTAAAATTTTTGCTTGGTAAGATGAGGTGTTTCGGGGCATAATTGGTAAGTAAACAAGATGAAAATCATATGTGAAACTGTCATTTCCAGTGAAAAAATAAGAAAAGCTGTCGTGAATATGGGAGTTTCTTCCATACCAGACAAAGAAAATGTATCCAAATTGCCTACAGTCTTTCAGAAAACGGCAATCTGTATGTGCATGGCCTCTTCTTTAAAGTAATGTCAAATTTAATATAGGTATTGGGACTACTTTTCATGTAACTTCAAATAGAATTCCATGAAAATACTTTATTTTTTATATAATTCTATTAGAGCTCTAAAGTACGGAGGAAAAGAAAATTGAAAGTGATTATGACGTCATAATGGATCTATGACCAAGAAGTTAGTCTATAGACATTTACTAGATCTTGACCTTAAATCAAGGCGAGTTTAACTTTTGTCGGTATTCTCGCGAGAACGTTGCTTTAGCGTTTGTGTACGAAGCGATGTATTGTGGGTCCAAATTACTGCGGAAAAAATTCTATGGAATGAATGTGCAGTAGTCCGAATTTTCTGCTCGCCCAGGCGTTGTAGTTAGAGCTCGCAGTTACGAGTGTCGCTTATCATCATAATTATATTTATCCGTTTAAGGAGAAAGAAAAATATGAAGATGAGAATCCAGGAAATGTATATATGGAATTAGGCACCCCAGATTATGAAAAAATTCAAGACTCTGCAGTACGTTTTTTTCTTCAGCTGATAAAAAGTGAAATCGTTGACTTAATTTACAAATTTTAAAATGAAGCCGATAACTTTTTTCTTTTATCTTTATATAAAAAAATTAATTTTTTTTTTAAATTGACAGCAAATCTGTTGTATTTCCCGTATGATAACATTTTTTAGATATCAAAGGACCTAAATTATTGTAACGTTTAGGTTATTTTGAAACCACACAAGACAGACAAAGGGTATATGATGCCTGTTGAAATTCATGATCCAGGATATTCCAAATTAGTGAGTTTTGCCAAGATATTTATCAATTTTTTATAATAAACTCAAAGTTTAACTTTGTTTTCTTTTTCAATTCTTCAGCTCAAATGTTCATAAAAGAACTGGCCCCAAGATCATTAAAGTGTGAAATACATGAAAATTATTTTTGATTTCTTGAGTCCCATCTTTAGTATGTGCTAATCAGGTGAAAGCTCTGAATAGTACTAATATTCAACAATATGATGGAATGTTTATTTTTATCTTCAAAATACTGTAAATGTATTATATTTAGCGTGTACAATATTTGGCGGAAAGTGATTTTTGAACAAGTTAGCGTAGATTTGATTTAGCGTATTTCTTAATGTTCTTATTAATGTATATATGTTTAGGACATTTAGTTTTGTACTTGAATTAGCGGAAGCTTCTTTCCGCCAAAAACGCTAAAAAGAATACACTGTCAAATGTAATACGTTTACAGTAATTTCAAGAGTTATTTCGGTTTGAAAGTTTGATTCAAATTTGTTCTCAGTTGATGGTATAATATGGACTGGTAACTAATTTAGTCGCAGTATATAATTTTGGTTTCCTTCAACGTTAACGACATCTGTCATATTTCTAACCGAAAAAAAATATTTGGAACTTTAACCCCCCTCCAGTTCCAATATCTCGTTCATTTATTATTTTATTTCTGTATATTCTTTGCTTGTCAACGATATTTTTACCTCCTCACTTTAAATTATGCAACATGACCGTCCTTATATTTCAATGATTTCTTTGAATGTATATTGTCATACTAATTTAATCTGATGTTGCTATTTATTTTGTAATTTTGACCAAGGAATGTTTCAGCAATAAAAACTCTGCAGGAGAATCAAATGATAAATGCACCCCTAAAGTTGTAAATCTCAAAACTGTTAAATGTATTTAAGTGATTTAATAATTGTTGTGAAGAAACTAAATAAATCTTTGGCAACACGATGTTGAGGCAGGGGTCAAAAGTATTTATGACTCTTCAAATTTCGAAGTTATTTACATTTCTTATGATTGTTTGGAGGCACTGACATTTTTTGATCTCAGTATGTAGATATACAGTACTTGAGAAATCGCAAGGTTGTAATGTTTAGTAAATTTCCATAAATTCGTCTTTGCAGGAATCCTTCAAATCATTCCGAATTCAGAATTTAAATAGCATACGAGAAAGATTTGTTCAGCGATTAAAATCTCTCCTTCTGTGCCACTGCATTATTAGGATTTTGGAGATTTTTTTTTAAATAAGTTATTGCATATTATCGTATTTTACAAATAAAAAAGTAAAACTATTGATGAATTATATCTGGATTCTAGAATATCTACTCATCGGATTCGCCATATGAATTACCAGTGCATGTTGTTCGACCTTTTCAAAATGAGACGTCGAGCAAGAAAACTTTAACAGACACCGTAAGCGTTTACTTAGTACATGTATTTACATATTTACATGATTACCCATGAGTTCAATTTGTCAATACAAATCCTCTTGAGATTCATCCAACATCACCAGTTCAATCTTAAAATACATAAATACACAAACCCTCTCACACACACAAATCATTAAGTATATCAACATGATATACAAAATAAAAAAATATTATGAAAAACCATTTCAAAATATTCTAACTATTTTTTTTTATAATTATATTTAAAACACCTACGATCGACAGCAAAAAACAAAACATAAATATTTTTAAAATTTCAATTTTCTATTTTGAAAGTCCTTTCAAAAATCGGAATCAAAACCGCCCCTTCCAGAAAGGTATAAGGTGAAATCCAAACGAAGCAAGAGGCCATTTTTGATTGGCTGCGTCATTTTCATTTTGACGATAATAACCTGCGCCTTGGTGGTAGTTTTGTACATCATCAAAAAAGGTAAACTATCGTATATTACCTTTTGAATAAAAAGTGCACCAAAAACTCCCAAATTTTTAAAATTGTACACTAAGTATTCCGTTATTTGGGTTATTTTTTGTCTGCAGATACACCTGAAGGCAAGGCAGATTCTCAAAACCCATCAACAGGTGAATTTTAGATGCGTTGTAAGGGACACCAACCCTCAGCCAGGAAGGATAACTCTTTAACTTTTAATTAAATTCAAGAAGTCTTAAAATGAAGCTTGAAAATTAAATCTTTTCATGCAACAATTTTCCTTATATGCCTCTCAATGTGCTTCAAGGTTCTTTGCATAGCTCCATAAATCCCTTCTAATTTCATATCATGTTAATAAACATTGGTATCTTTTACGTGATAAAAATTTCTACTTTTAATTAGACCTTTCTGAGAAGTTCAAAGAACCTTGAAACACATTGAGAGGCATGTAATGAAAATTGTTGCATGAAAAGATTCAATTTTCAAGCTTCATTTAAAGACTTTTTGAGTTAAATTATAAATTAAAGAGTTGACCTTCCTGGCTTAGGGTCGGAGTCCCTTAAATCCAAATGAACGTTTAAATATTTTTTTTTCTATTTCGTAGATTAAAAAAAACACACGAATAAAAAGTTATAAATTGATATATATAACTCTTTATTCCGATTCAGAATAAATTTTATAAACAAATTGTCATTGATAAACATTTAAAAGGGAATACCACATTGGATACGACCACTATGCCAAGAACGTCTAAGACAACGGCTTCGACAACAACTGGACCGATTACAACATCAAGAACAACGAGCATTTCAAAAGTGACAACAATAACGACAACATCAACTACTACATCAACATTAGGTCCAGACAAATCCAGTAAGATAATTATTATTATTGGTCACTATGTTTGACCTGAAATATTTATCCATTGAATTCCTATTTTTTGATGTCGTCGGTCTTATAACACACATGGCCGTGCCGACAAATTGAATATCGTGCGTCAGAGCGGTATGATAATTTGTCGGCACGACCATGCAGGTGTGTTATAGGACCGATGACATAAAAAAAAAGAATTCAATGCTTATATTTACAATATCTAAGTCTCTTTCATCATTATTTTTTTATTTCGATATTCTTTGATATGAATTTAGCGCATTTCAGATCTGGTGTGCTTAATAGACGTTAGAGCCGTTTGAGGCGTTAAAAAGTTAAATAACGTTAATGAATATCGCGAGGAAAAAATGACAAATTAATTCTAAACGCACAGTTCTTTTTTTACGATAACTTAACAGGGTATTTGATTTTATTTAATTCAGAGTTTAAAAAATGTATGTAGTTCCCACTGTGTATTCTCCCGCGCGGTGACAAGGTTTCGCGTGTGTTACATGTATAGAGATTTCAAAGACGTAGACTTCTAATGGATTTTATAAAGAAAATTACACTAAATGTAAATATATGGAGATAACAAACATTTACATGTATAATGTCATTGCCTGTCTTTTTAAATATCTTTATTACAATTTCTGTATATAGTTTTACAATTTTCTCAATTTGATAAAAGAATATAGATTTTAAAAATCATTCAAGTTGATTTCATCGTAAACAACTTCATTTTAAAAAAAGCTCTAATCATTTTAAGTCTTGATTTACAAATCTACAAATTAATTATGCATGTATATATATTAGCAAAGTCTTTTAAGGATAATTCCACGCGATGAAGCACTTTTTAATATTTTGTGTATTTTCAGCTGTAGATAAATACAAAGATTGTAAGGAACTACATCAGCAAGGTTTTACCACTAACGGGGTGTACACAATATACCCGTACCTCCCTGTTACTAAACCAGTAAAGGTTTACTGTGATATGACAACAGATGGAGGAGGGTGGACGGTAGGAATCACAGTTAATTATTGATGATTTTTAATGGTGATGACGGGCTGTTATTTTGGATAGGATAATGCAAGAAAAATAATCATTCATTACAAAATTCCACCGATTGCTCGAGATTCATGATTAAGGAAGAGGCTTTAGTGCAGTGGCTGGAAAGTTATTGTTGACAAACCAATCGTGTAGAATCGTTCGTGTACCGTGAGCGATCGTTCGTGTAACCATGGTAACGTGCAAGATCGTTCGTGTATCAGATTCAATCGTGTGCGTTTTTAATCGTGCGAGATGGTGCGTTTAGAATCGTGTAAATTTCGTTTTGTAAGTTTTTATCGGAATGTTAATTGTAAAATCAGCATTTCCCTTGTTTGTTTTTCTTAATTTATTAATTAAAATCCAAATAAAACGAAAAAGCGCAATTTACATAATAGAATGCAGAACGAACTAATTATCGCCCGTAAACAAGCAATATAGTAAGTCGTACAATATTAAGTTCTCGTCAAATAGCGCGATCAATATAATATTGTGATAAACCGTACTTAGATCTTTAACGCCTTTTTGAAAAATCTGATTTTAATTATTATTTACTTCTTATTGTGGTAAAGATAATCTTTAAATCAATTCATTGAAAATAAATATATTTTTCTTTTTTAAAAGAAATGAACATTTCTCAATGCTTATATTACTAGTTAGTCGACAAATACATATGTATACATGGACACGGCATTATTTTCGGGAGTTTTGATTATCTGTGTTTATCTTTTGAGCCTATTTGTAATTAATTAATTTTAAATTTCTGCAAATAAAAAAAGTTGAATAATTGGCAAGTTTATCAGACATTGAATTATTGGAAACACAAGCATAAAATTTGTAATTATAATTTAAGTCATTCCATGCTGCCATTTTTGTTCAATCGTATCCCCCTTTCTTCACATCATGATATCAAATTCAATCAAATTATACGATCCACATACATGTACATCGTCTAATAGAACGAACAAAATCCGTTTTTTTTATCGGAGAATCACCTTAGAAATAATTATTTTTAATCTAAAATATTACGTCTTGCATATATTTAGTTACAGAAATATCATTTTCCGTTTTTTCCTTCAAAGTCTATGAAATAATATTGATAATTCTTTGAAATCTTAAATAAGTATTAAGCCGTATTTCGTTTTGAAAATATTGATTCCTAAATATTTTGAACTATTTTGAGTGAAGAATCGTGCGTTTGCGTTAACAATCGTGTTAGATCGTGTAACGTGTAGAATCGTGAAAGTGAAGGATCGTTCGTGTAACAGGTTTAATCGTGCGTTAATCGTGCGGAATCGTTCGTGAAACGTGATCGTTCGTGTAAGTTGTCAACAATAACGTTCCAGCCACTGTAATTAACATGACAATGCTGTTGCGCATTTGGGCGTGGCAATCATTTAAGCATCTAACCAAATAAATGAAAGCCTCAGCTTCCAATGAAATTAAAGTGCGTATCTTGAGGTTTGTTATTTCCTTCGTCAGGTATTTCAACATAGAAAGGATGGATCCGTTGACTTTTATTTGGATTGGGTTGACTACAAATCAGGGTTTGGACAAGTAAAGGGAGAACACTGGCTCGGTATGTACAAGATTTGGGAAACATTCCTGTAATATATATAAATGCGTTTATCAGGAGATAGAAATAAAGGCATCATAGGTAGTGCAAATCGTTCATAAAACGGTTTATTCCGATAATTTTGATAACGAAAAAAGTTGTAAACAACGATTAGAAATTTTCATAACGTTTTATTCTAATGCAATTGTTTTGTAAAACACTTTTTTATTGGCTAATGCACTGATGTTTGAAACAGAAAAACGAGCAATAACGAGCGTGAAAGCTTATTCATTGTGACGTCATAATAGAGCGACGCAAAAACACAATGCTCCGTAACGTATTTCATGTAACAAAATTCATCTAAATAAGACGTAAACAAGAAAAAAATGCATGGATTGCATTAGAATGGGAATAACTGATCTTCTAATTTGGTATTTGCGACCGTTAATGCTGATTTAACGGTCTCAAACATCCGTTTTACCGGCTCCGCTTACGCGTCACCGGTAAAACTCAGTTTGCGACCGTTAAATCAGCATTAACGGTCGCAAATACCAAATTAGAAGATAGTTATTCCCTAATTTTTGTTATGATTGTTGAAAAAGTACAATATATTTTCCCAAAAAATCCCCTTTCTTTAAAGATATTTTACAAAGAATTGTTAGAAATATTCTCAAACGTTGAGAAAATTTTAAAATCATTACGGTTCAATTATTTTTTTTTAAATATCATGAACATGTTCAAAAAAACAAACAAAAAACCCAAAGCACTTTGAGAGTTTTGCATTTGAAATACTGGTCCCCTACTAAGTTAAAAATTGAAAATGCTATAATTCTGTCAAAAATCGTTGAAACGGGAAGAAATGAAATTTTGATCTATGATTAACTCATCAAGGAATTGCCACATACCAAAAATCAGCTCAATATCTGCAAGCATTTAAAAAAAGTGCGGAAAGCCCTGAAAATATGAAAAAGTCTTAATTTCGTAAAAAGTCAGTTAAGCAAAACGAAATAAACTCTTAATCTGTAACTTATCATGATACACATATACAAAAATTAGCTCAATATATGAAAGCTTTGAAAATGATGTGCGGAAAATTGGGACAGACTGAGAGACAGACAGAGGATCAGCTAAACGGATAGACAACCTCTTGGGAAACATATAGTAACTTCCACTTCCACTGATAGGAATCAAAGCTAACATATGATATAACGATACAAATAATTTTTCATTACATTTTCATTACGTATTTTTAGTCCCCTACCGGAGAAACTGGGGGAAGGCTTAAGGTTTCCTCTAAGTATGTTCGTCTGTCTGTCTGTCCTCTGTCTTTCTGTCAGTCTGTCCAACTTGGTTTTCTGCACTTTTTTAAACGTGTACAGATATTGAGCTGATTTTTAGTATGTGAATGTATCTTGATAAGCTTCAAATACAGTTTTTATTTCGTTTCTCTTCAATGATTTTTTTAGAGAATTACGGCCTTTTAAATTTTTAAATGGTTTTTCCGCAATTTTTTCTAAACGCTTGAAGAAATTGAGCCGATTCGGATTTTTGGTATCTGAGTTACAGACCAAGTTAACTTTTTGTTGCATTTTTATGATTTTTTAGTAAAATGACAGAAATTTTTTTTTTTATATTCATTAAACTGTAAGGGAAACATTATGTATTTTTAAATACTTTTATACTGTATTATAATATTCCCGCCAGGAAATGATCACTTACATCAGCTGACGATGCTTGGAACGTCCGATTTCTATGTTCGTTTGGAAAGATTTAATGGTGGTTGGTACTACGCCAAATATAATGATTTCTTGATTTCCAACGAAACAGGTGGTTATAGGTTGAGACTTCAAAGTGGATCATATCAGGGGAATGCAGGTGAGCAAGTGGAGGAATATTGACAAGATAAGTTAAGGTTAAAGTCTGGAAATATAGCAAAATTTAGATTTTTTTATACATGAAAGACGACCAAGATTGACTTTAATGTATGGGATGGATATACTGTATTATACTTTCATGTAAATGACTGGATAATTCAATCTGATTCGTCGAAAAGAAACATTTGTTCAAAATACTTTTACACGTTGAATGATGAGATCACGCTCTCCAGCATAGCAACGGTCAACATTGCTTGACGATGGATATTTTTTCAAAAAATTACGCAGAATTTTTTAACAGATTGTTCAATATCATACATAATGAATATTGAAGTTGTGCCTCGGTTGACAATGGATTAAGGGTGTATGTGTAAAGATTTCAATGTTACACTAACTACATGCAGTATTTATATAATGTCATTTTACTTATAGTTGATAAGAATTGATTAAATGTTCTTTACGGACCGTTTGCAACTTATTAAACTCGTTAAACTCGAAAACTCAATATAATTTAAGGGGATTCCATGGAAACTCACCAACAAACAACCAATACAAATGGATACAAGTTCAGCACACGTGATGTAGATCATGATTCTGCTCAAAGTAGCTGTGCAGTGGCCCGCAAAGGTGCCTGGTGGCATAATGAATGCACATGGGCAAATTTGAATGGAATGTACGGGAACGGAATTTGTGTACTACTTGGGAATTGTAATTTTTGGTATTCATTGACAACCAGCTTTAGTGGTGTAAAAACTTCGTTTATGATGGTTCGCAGAGTTTGAATTGAAGATTGACAAAAACTTAAAATTTCTATGGTTGATTTCTTGTTAACTTAAAAATCATTATGGTGTTTCACATGTATATTTTGCCGTTCATGGGTTTTCTCCCTTATGCAGCTTTACTTTCTGTCTCCAAATTATGCATATTGGACAAAAAAACTCTGAGTGAGGATCAAAACGTATTAAATATATTGTTGCTTGTTGTATTTAATTTTCACGATCTCTTTGAAAGATTATCCCTGCTTTTTGCCCCCGCAAAATTATTATTTCATTCCAAATTAGAAATGGGAATAGAATTTTCTCAAATGTGAGAATTACGTTTTATAAAATTAAAATACATGTATAAATTTAATAAAATTATATTAGTATTTATATGTCCATAAATATTTGGCGTTCTTCGCAATACAATTATATCACGGTCAAATAGTTATTGGAGAGCCATATCATCCCCCAATATTTTTCCTCATAGATAAATTCAATATAATTTCTTTAAAAGGGTAAAAAAAAATATTATCTCCACTTCATCAGCTGCCAGTCAAATTATAATATAAAAGTAATTACCCATTGAATATCAATCCCAGACATGCTGGATATATGATTTGTAATACCCGACTCGATCGTCCGTCAATTTGCTCTGGCTTGTTGGCATCGGATCGGTTGTCGTGACGTAACGAAAAAGTGAAAATAACCGCCACGTTTGTCAGTTGATATGCTATGTTGAACCATAGAAATTTAGATGGCTTACCCAAAAATTGAGATTTTTTTAAAAAGGATGGAATTCTTAACACAGGGTACCCACTTTCGCCTATCATATTTTTATAAATCACATGCTTTACATTTTTATTTTATATAAATGTCTATACATATATAAAAAAACTTGAAAGTTTATTACTGCCAAATTTCATTCCGAAATTCCGTATACTCCCTGAGATAGTCTGAAATTGATTCTAAAATTGACCTTAGTTGTTTTTCCCTAGACATCAGCTTTGGCCTTTGCAAAGTTATTATTTTTTATTCAGTGGGAACGAAGGGATAAAATTTCCCCGATCTTTATTCTATGATCAATGAAGGGTGGGAGTCTGTCTATCTTCAATACTGTCAATTGCCGTTCATATTGATTCTGTAATGCAAGGTTAAAATGTTGAATAAG
>NW_026919976.1:0-16484 GCF_032062105.1 Saccostrea cuccullata
AATATTTCACTTAAATTGGTAGCCAAAAATTACACCCGAGTTATCATCTGTTTTGCAGTTTAAAAAATAATAAAGAAAAACATTTATGATTTGTCCGACTACTGATGTTGCGCATGTGCATTTTATCGTTTTCACTTCAAATTCCACGAATTCAAAACTTTTGGCAAACCGGTAACAATCGTGGCATAAGAAAGGAGAGCGATCAAACAATGTACTTTATTGAATGAACAAAATGCTTGATCATGATCATATGCATGAAGTAAGAAGTTAAATCTTACCCAGTAAACAAACTTACCGGCGACGATTTATTGATGACGATAGCTATTTGATTTCGTATGTCGACTCAATATGTCCTAGTGAACTGGAAATAAAAGACACAATTGATTCTGTCACATTTATTTCATAGTTGGATCTTTTACTAACTTCAGATGATTAACAACTAAATTGTACGACTTACGAGATGACCAGATTTTCCATCATCAACTTTCCTTATTTATGTAGTAATATTCCACTATCACTTGCTTAAGCTGTTTAGTCGGTACTCAAGTGAAATGTGTGAGATAACAAACAGACGGACATGGTGATTCCAATATACCCCCCCTAAACTTCGTTTGCGGGGGGTATAAAAATACAAAATAGGAGTAGAGCAAACACAGACCTCTAAACCATTAGAGGTGGGACCAGGTGCCATAGAGGAATGAACATCCCCTGGCAACCGGTCACACCGCCGTGTGCTCCTTGTCTTGATCGGGAAATAAGGGGAAAAAATCTGGACAATTCAGTGTGTAAATAATGGTCAACAATCAGTATGAAAAAAAATAATATTGTATCTGCTGACACGGTTATTGTATCCACCACTGAACTTGCGAAATGATGACTTAAAACGAGACTACTGATATTCTTGCTTCATCAACTTGTTTGTCAATAACTTACCTTAATGTAAGAGCATGTTCTGAGTACGATCAATTTTTAAAGCGAAGCAAACTACTCACTGATAAGTTGATGTTACATGGATTTCAACAGCACCGTTTAAAGTCAGCATTTCTTAAATTACTCACGGAGAGTGGGGCACACGGGATTCTAACTCCTTCCACCTCTTGGATCTCCAGGGGTCCGTATTTCATGCATTTTTCCCGTACTAATTTTCAAAATAATGCCCCGAGTAATTAAATAAGTAAAGTCAAACTTTTTGAAGTTAAAACTGTCAAATGGTAAATATAAAAATTACAGTCTCACTTTATTTCTTTGGAATCTAGGTAGCCAATTTTTGGAAAATACGAGGGTTGTTCGGAAGGCTCGAGGACAATGTCAGTCTTCGTCATACTACTTTAATGAAATTAAAAATGAGCACATTATTTTATGTAAAACAAGAGATGTTTGTAAAACACTTATGCCTCCCTCCCCTACATTGGAATTTTTCCAACGTCCAAAGGGCATAACTCTGTCCAAAATGGCACAATCGTACCTAAAACAGAACTTGACCTACATATTCGTCTGATAAATCTATACAGTGTTCATTTCAGTAGGTGCAACCTCTGCAATTTAAGAAAATGAACGGAAACTACAAATAATTGGAAATTTTTTAATTCCAAGGGATAACTCTGTCAAAAATGGCGCGATCGTAGCCAAAGCAGAAGTTGACCTATATATTTATCTGATAAATCTGTATACAAAATTTCATTTAGTATGTGCAACGGCTGGGAAGAAAATGAACGGAAACTAAGTGGACCGACAGCAGCAAAGCAATATGCCCTTCCTTCTTCAAAGGGGGCGTAGATATTGATTTTGATGCTGTGTTGGGTTTCATTGATAATCCATTCAAGTTAACAATTTAAATCAAAGTACTTAATTTTAAAACCTGTATGTTTGGTCAACCTGGAGCAACATTATGTAACCCAAAAACAAAAGCGTCATGAATTTCTTAAAAATATTCTTCCTTTACATTTCACATAGTCTGGTCCAATACTAGTAACCATTTACTGACAACTTTTCTCTGTATATTAAAATTGATTTTGCTAGAAATTGTTTCAGTAGCATAAGTTTGTCAATGTTTTATTAAATGCATTTTTATCTCGTGTAACTGTGCTTTCACAGTAACTGTGAAGCGGCTTTCTCATTTGCTGACATTATTTACTACCAACCTGAAGGTCGCCCGCGTGGTGCAGTGGTTAGAGCGTCTGCTCTAGAGTACCGGAGTAAGGAGCTAAAATATCTACGTCGCGGGTTAGAATCCCACTGTGGGAGGTGGAGACCGGTCCTTCGGATGAGACCGTATAAACCGAGGTCCCGTGTCTCAGTTGGTACTGGCACGAAAAAGATCCCCCAATGCCCGATGGCAAGATAAAGACAAAATTTGCAGCTATCAACCAGTACGAGTGAAAAATTATCGAGAGGGACGTGAAACAACGCATGCAAACAACCGGAAGTCTCTGTGGAGACCGTAGCTCTACTGGTTTGTACTTGTGATAAAGGAAGAGAAAAGTAGCAGTTAAGACATAAACTTTCAACTTTACAAAAGCATTAAATAAAATACCCAGTCATAATCCTTGATTAAGTCTCTTTTTGTAGCACGATTGCAATAAGACTAAAACTGTAAGGGTATAGCTTTTAATTTTTTTTTTTTTTTTTTTTTTCACATAATTTCCATTTATACGGTATGTATCTCAGTGTAGTTTACTTGCATGCCAAATTATATCATAATCAGACTAAAATGTATTTGGAATAGCATTTTAAAAGTATCTCACAGAAATTTCTATTTTAAGTAACCAATTCAACACCGTTCACCAAATCAATAACCGATACACAGCATTATGTATCTTAGTGTAGTATACTTATGTGCCAAGTTATATTGAAATCAGACCAAAACTGTACGAGGAGTAGCATTTTAAAAGTATTCACAGAAATTTCTCTTTTTAGTAACCACAGCAACACCGTTCATCGAAATCAATAACCTATACATAGAATTATGTATCTTAGTGTAGTATCCTAGTGTGACAAGTTATATTGAAATCAGACTAAAACTGTAGGAGGAGTAGCATTTTAAAAGTATTTCACAGAAATTTTTACTTTCAGTAACCACGGCAACATAGTTCATCGAAATCAAAAACCGATATACAGAATTTTGCATCTTAGTGTAGTCTACTTGTGTGTCAAGTAATATTGAAATCAGACCAAAACTGTACGAGGAGTAGCATTTTGAAAAATTGTTTATAGGCAGACAGACAGACAGAGGGACGACAGACGCATTACTAACGCAAATGCTCTTCTGGTCTCTGACCAGCAAAACTAAAAACCAACTTTGGTGGCTTTTCAAGGACATAAAAAAACCTCGAAGGAACATTGATTGATTGTATGTTATTTAAAGTCCCTCTCGAGAATGTTTCCCTCAAGTGGAGACGCCACCACTTACCAAGTGAAGAGATACAAACTCTGTCCTAAATTCGGCACTCAGGGCCATTGAGCAGTGAGGAATATTTTTCGTGCCAGCACCTACTGCGTCTTCTGATTACACGGTCTCATTCGAAGTACCGGTCTACACAATTGGATTCGAACCCGTGACGTAAGGATCAACTCCTACTTCGCTGGTCTAGGGCTGACGCTTTAACCACTGCGCCAAAAGGGCGACCGAAGGAACATTAAACAAAAAAAAAACCAGTATTCAATTCAAACAGATATCCAAGATGTTCCTTCAAGAATTTTTTCAAGAAGCTGCATATGAAACTTACTTCCATCCATGTTTCTGCCTCAGCAGACTTGATCGTCGCACACAGACATTTAGCCCTCTTGTGTGGCAGATCAACTCCTCCCTTTCTCGCTAATTTCTCGATAATGTGTTTGTATTTTACTTGTTTATTTTAAATAATTATTAAAGACCGCTTTCAATATAAATATAAACAAACTACATCTGGATGAAATTGTGTATAAACATTTCGGCTCCATCATCACTAACCTTCGCTGTAAAAAAAACCGCCAAATATTTTGATATGCATCGATTTCCATACCAAATCTACATCGATAACATAAATAATCCTTCTGGCGTGCAACCTTATAAATTAAACAAGATAAATCTCTAGATATTTTGATTTTCCCCCCGTAGTGTTCATTTTGATTTATACTGCATGGAATGAATACTTAGTATCATCTTTAACCATAAAGAAATTGATATAACAGAATTTATCAGTTTGCTTACCTGTTACATGAATAAAATAAAAACAACTGTTATGGATAAATTGAATTCTCTTTAAAATTACATAACTTTATTGTATTCAAGGACCTTAGTTCAATACCTGTACATATCTATGAGTCTTCTTCAAAAAGTTTGGTATTTACATTCGAAAGTCCCAAAGTGGAGCCGTACTTTTAATTCCATATATATCATCACAAAATAGACCGAATATGTTAACCATTTGACATCGTGTCATAGGAATGGTATCTTGTTTCTTGGGATATTTTCGCATATATTGTTTGTCAGAATTCGTCACTTTGGAACTTGTCCAATGTCAAATAAATCACGTAATAAATTCTTACGTTCAGTTGATAGAAATGGTTCTTATTTATACAGCCTGCAGAACAGCCAGTTTGTCTCTTAATAGAAGCAAAGAGACAGGTTACTTTAATTTGCAGAGCAAATAATTTCCCAAATTCTCAGAAATCACGTTTCCTTCTGCAACATTCTTAAGAACACAAGGTAAATAACTTGTGTCACGGTTCTGAACCTCTTCTCCGATGAAAAATTCCTTAACAGCACTTAGTAATTTGGTAAAGTGTAAAAAAAATAGGTACTTGAAGGAGCTTTTGCTTGACGTGGCAATATTTCTATGTTTGGACTTAAACGAAGTTTTGAAATCATATCAAACCGTCGTTAGGATATACCGAACTTACCTTGCTTGGGTGGAATGTTAAAAGTATTGTCTCCCAACAACTTTTTATCAAAATAGAAAATTTAGTGTTCTGACTATTTTTTGTTGTTGTTGTCACGTTGATTTCTCCACTTAATTAATCTTTTTTATTCGGAAAATTTTCACAGCTTTCGACCAATAACTAAAAAAATATTAACTTGATAAAAGGCTAAAATCAAAGACGCGAAATCCTGGGGTAAATGCGCCGTAGCTCAGTCACTTTCATCGAGGATTCCAAGAAATAAACTTCAGTTAATGAAACATATATTATTTCTTTATTCTTTGGATATTTACAGTCAAAGTAGAGGGCAGGTCAAATACTGTCCACGAGCAGAGCGATTCCAAATACGTAGTAAAGAATTTATAAAGCGAGTTATATTCACTAAATTAAAATATATGATCACGTATAGTCAAGAAATCAACCTGACAACTGGTGGGAGACCTTCGTTGAGATCCCCAATCTCGTACGCCCAAGTTCAACTGGGGAAAAGAAGAAACATGCCAACCGGAACGCCCGAGAATGCCTCGATTTCCACACAGGCAGCACCAAGTAATCTTTAGGCATAAATCATGGCTACGGTCCACTAAAAAAAAAATTAGGAAATCGAAGTACTTAAACAAAGAGTGGATGCAGAAAAGCAATGACAAGAGGAGAAGGAGCAAGAGCTGGCCTCCATGAGACAGCAGTTACTGGTGCTCGAGCAACAACAGCAACAGCAGCAAGTACCAACACCCCAACCACAAATGCAACAACAAGTCAGTCCCAGCCCAGTGCCAGCTACAACAAAACTGTGCAACATCAAGCTGGAGAAATTTGATGGTAAAACATCTGCTGTTCAGTGGTGGATAAAATTTATGGCTTTCATCTTCATATAAGGTCTGTCGAAACAAACAGCAATCATTCATTTACCCTTCTTCCCAATTGGTGCAGCGGAAACGTGGTTTAATTCATTGGACATAGTGAAAAAATTGACAAGTTTATTTTGGCAAGGTTCAAGTTTTTCCGGACGAACAGACAGACAGGGCAAAAACTATATACCCCGAATCTTCGATTACGGGCGCACTAAAACAGTGATAAAACCATATATATATTTCATTCCGAAACTTCATAAGAATCCTTACGAAGATGCATAGCGGGTTCTAGTAAATGTTCAACAATACTTTTTTCTTTACTCCTCACTAAGATATTAAGAGTAGTGAAGAAGAAACTTCAAAAGAACTGCGCAACAATATACTCAAGAAGTGGTATAAATCAGATGTGGATGCTTAAAAGTTCCAAGGAACAATTTGAAATCTGAGGATTTAACCAAAATCAACAGATTAAAAACATTCCCCATGATAAATTAAAGTCCAGGCTTTTCGATATCATGGACAGCTGCTTTTTCAATAACAAGAGGCCCACGGGCCTAATAGGTCACCCGAGTATCATGAAACAACTTTCCAGCAATTGAATTTGATTCGTGTTTTAAACAAGAGGTCATGAAATTCACATTTTAGAAAGAGGCACCATTGCTTATCATAATTATATTAAGTTAGTTTGTTTAATACCAAGGAGCAAAGAAGAAGATTTTGAAAGCATTTATGTATTTTTACTATATATAATCAATAGAACCCCACCCTAACATCAGAACCCTTTACCCAGGGGCCATGAAATTCACTATTTTCGAAGAGGCACTCTTAATCATCATTACTATGCACTTGGCTAGTTTGTTTAATACCCAGGAGCAGAGAAGATTTTCAAAGAAATAATGGTCTTTTACTACACGATCTATATAGCCCCATCCCAACACCAGAACCCCTGACCCAGGAGCCATGAATTTCACAATTTTAGTCGAGGACTCAAAGCTGATTACATTAATGCCAACAGTTTGACTGCTTGATGTCCAGGAGTAATGAAGAAGACTTTTAAAGATTGCATTAATTTTAGTGGTTTTGGCCCCAGAGGGATGGGGACCATGAAATTCACAATTTTTGTTTCCCTTCACCCATAAATGCTGTATACCAAATTTGGTTGAAATTGGTTCAATGGTTGCAGAGAAGAAGCTAAAAATGTTCAAAATTTTACGAACGATGTACGAAGACGTACGAAGTACGAAGACGTACGAAAACAGATAGCAATAGGTCACCTGAGTTTACTCAGGTGACGTGAAATTGGAACTCGAAAATTTACTTACCTTGTCATTGGTCATTTGCAAAATTATTTTGTTAAAAAGCATTCTGATTGTACACACAAGTACTCTGAAGTCGACATCAAAAAGATGCTTGAGTTTCTGATTGACAATATCTATGTTGTTTTTGGAGAACAGGTCTTCCAACAATCTATTGGAATTACCATGGGTACCAACCGCGCCCTGGTATTAGCAGACCTAGTTTTGTATTTATATGAAGCAGAATTTGTTCAAAATCTTATGCGTGAAAAGAAGAAAACACTTGCACATGGCCTTCAACTCGACATTTATCGACGACGTACTGTCAATTAAAATGGTAATTTCCATTTTTATGTCGATACGATATATCCTGGTGAGTTTGAGATGGAAGATACCACAGAGTCTGACACATCTGTTTCATATTTACATATTTTACTTGAAAAAGACGTTAATGGTAATCTAACAACCAAGCTTTATGATAAACGTGATGACTTTTCTTTTCAACTTCCCTTACTTATGCAGCAATACACCTTCATCACCTCCATACGGAGTTTACTTATCTCGGTTGATTAGATACGCAAGAGCATGCTCCACGTATGAACAATTTCTACAACGAGGTAAATTATTGACAAGTTGTTGAAACAAGAATTTCAACCGGCTCGTTTAAAGTCATCATTTCGTAAGTTCTGTGGTCGATACAATGGCCGTGTCAGCAAATACAATTTTATCACTGAGTCAAATGCTGACTGACGTTTTCATTACCAATTGTTAGTCCCATTATTTATACGCTGAATTGACGACGAATTTTTCCGTTATTTCTCGATCATGACAAGGAGCACACAACGGATGTGACCGGTCGACAGGGGATGCGCACTCCTCCATGGAACCTGATCCCACCTCTTGTGTTTTGGAGGTCCGTATTTGCTCTCCTCCTATTTTGTATTGTTGTATGGAATTTCGATCTGGAATACCGTTCTTTATCTCCATATGTTTCACTTTACAAGTGTAACAGGGACATTTATTCACCTCTGCCGGGGATTGTAGGCGGGGCATCTGGCTTGCCAGTCCAGTGCTCCACCTGATGAGCTTAAGGGTGACCTTCTTACCTAAATTAGACGGATGTCGTGTATCTTACACTTCTACATTATCCCCCCCCCCAGAGAATAAGATGCCATCATTAAGAGTGCCGACAAACTAAGGAGTGGATCTAGGTTTTCAATAACAAATTTAAACTAGATATCATTGAGATTTTGGCCATTTCAAAGGGCCCCATTTTAAGCAACGAACATGAAAATGTAAGGTAGCTGAAAAGGGTTTATATTGAAAAGGAGCATTTGTGTACTATTTAGGGATGTGTTGTGTGAGTCTTAAAGGGACAAAAAGTAACTGCTCTCTGAAACAAGAGGGCCACGGGCCTTATAGGTCACCAAAGTATCACGTAACAACAGTAGTTTCCAACAATTGAATAGCTTCGAGTTTTAAACCAAAGGCCATGAAATATACAATTTTGAAAAGAGACCCATTGCTTATCTTAACCATACACTTAGCTTGCTAACTTTGGTTACTTTATACCCTGAGGTAGATCAGAGTAACACAGAAAAAATGTATTTCCACTTCGTTCAAAGTCTCTGCACATCCATTGACCAGTGGCACTATGTGAGTGAAGTATGGGCCACACTGGACCAAGGGGAGAGAAGATATGCTCCCTCCGGACAAGGATTTTTCATATGTAATTCTCGTATGTCCTTAACCTTAGAAACATTGTTTAGGGTTACTGCACACCCTTTACCTGTAGGCACTCTGTGGGTGAAGTATGAGCCAGATTAGGTAAAGGAGAGAGAAAATATGCTCCGAACAAGAATTTAAAAAGTTTTTTTTACCTTGACGCTTGACCTAGAAATTGCGTTCAAAGTCTCTGCACATCCATTGACCAGTGGCACTTGGTGAGTGAAGTATGAGCCACACTGGATCAAGGGGAGAAAAGATGCTCCGGACAAGGACTTTTCATGTATTTCTGCTTTGACCTTAACCTTTGACCAATAAACATGGTTCAACGTCACTGCACACCCTTTACACAAAGACACTCAGTGGGTGAGGTATGAGCCAGATTGGGCCAAGCAGAAAAAATATTAATCCGAACAGGATATCTCGGATTGACAGAGGGGACAGATAGACGGACGGACAGACTGATCACTACAGGGGCCGTGATAAAAATATATACATATATTCTAGCAAGTAAGCAAAAATTAGAACCAATACTCATTTTGTGGCAGGGGATGACAACAGGTTTTTTTAATTGCATTATTCCGAAAGACCCTCTAAACCAGGGTCAAAAAGAGGTCTTACCCTATCTTTTCCTTTGTTTTATACATCTTGACGACTTCATCATTTTTACAAAATCTTTCAGAGAACACATCCAAAGATTATAGCAGGTTTTTCAGCGCATCAAAGGGTATGGGCTTAAACTTTCTCCAAAGAAGTGTTTTCTTTTCATGAAGAAAATCAGATATGATGGACACATTGTGTCTGAAAGTAGGGTTGAGCCAGACCCTCCAAAAAGACAAGTGCCAACAAACGCAGAGGAAGTTAGGCAATTGTTAGATTTTGTGGGTTATTACCGTATATTTATACATGACTTTGCCAGAATTCCAAGACCATTAATTGATATTATGGCTGTTGGAAAGAAGCCAAAAGGAAAGTAGATTCCAGACCCAAAATGGAAATGGGAAAAAGAACATACACTTTACCTAAAGGACAAGCTTACTTCACCACCTGTTCTAGGCTATCCAGATTTCAGCAAGCTATTTAAGTTGCACACAGACGCTTGCAAGACAGGTCCTGGTGCAGTACTAGAACAAGAACAGGAAGAACAAAATGTGTTTGTGAAACACTATGCGCCTGGCAGCAACAAAGTTCGAAAAAGCTATTTTTAGCATATAGGTTACAGTCAAGGTCACAAGGTCATTGACCTTGATGTCGTTTGAAAGCATTTAATTAGTGAAGTATGCATGCCAAATATAAAGTCTCTATCGCCTATGGTTCAAAAAGGGTGTTGCTAAAACGCGGAACGGAAAACGGAACGGAAAGCGGAACGGAACGGAAAACGGAAAATTTTTGTCAAACAAATAACATCGATTCGATATAAATCAGATAAAAGAGCAATATTCCTGTTGTTAAAGACATTTCTAATAAAGATTTATTGTAAACTATTATATAATCATGAGTCAAACACACCCTCCGTCGAAAAAATGGTACTGAAAGAAATTCGCCCCCCCCCCTTCCACGAAATAGGATTTTCGTGTTTGGGCAAAGGACATATCCCCCTTTTTTTGCTTGTCAAATTTGTTGTATGTAGGAATTTTTACTGACCCCCCCTCTTTCAATTTGTTTCCAATGTCAATGTCTGTAGACAAAAATTACTATTTATGATATTCAGATTGTGCATGCAGTGTTGAATTCGCGAAACATGAAAGGGGGAGTGGCAGTTTCGAGTCTATTTAGGGGCCCACAGCCACATTAAAAATTGATTTATTAAACCTTTTGTATATTTTGAACACGAAAAGGGGGCAGACCTATTACAACTTCTCAGACCTTTCCGATGAGTGGGAAAACAAACTAATTTTTACGTGGTCATTCATATACACCCCCCTTAAACATACACACATATATACCCCAAACAAACATAATTTAACTTCACTGAATGCAAAGATTCTGCATTTTATCTACCACATGAAAGTTTTCCAACTTTGTCTATCCAGAATTTAAATATATTAAAAGCTAATTTATTTTGAATAAAATTTTAACAACCAGTGTGTATAAGAGATGTTTATTCGAGCTTAAAGTAAAGGTTTGCCCTGCACGTAATCTTAATAATTCTTTTTTACATTTTATTTCTCTTACCATGTTTCATCTACATATCAAATATCCCCCCCTCAGTCATGCCTTTTCACTACGGAAATGTTCGTTCAAGTTGACATCCTCACAATTTTTATGAATGTAATTAATGAGATATGTTAGTGTAAAAAAATATAGTACTGAAAGATGTTGGAGTTAGAACTTATTCCCCTTCCCAAATCAAACAATTGTTTTCTTTTTGTTTTATCCTCCCTCCCGAATCAAACAATTGTCTTCTTTTTGTGTTTTTGCTTGTCAATTACTTTTCAAGTTCATTTACCCCCCCCCCTTTTTTCAAATTCGAACCTAGGTGAATGCTATGTTAGCGATTTTCCTAAATAAGAGACTGAGAATGACAAAATCAACTTGTGTTTAATAGTGGCGGTTGAATATGTACAAGATATATCGTTTATGATAAAATTTGTGTATTTTAAGTGATTTAATCCAAAATAATATATTCCGTTTTCCGTTCCGTTCCGCTTTCCGTTCCGTTTTCCGTTCCGCGTTTTAGCAACACCCGGTTCAAAAAGTTATAGCGAAAGTTCGAAAAATCTATTTTAGTATATAGGTCAGTCTAGGTCACAAGTCTTTGGTGTCAGTTGAAAGTGTTTAATTAGTGGAGTATGCATTCTAAATATGAAGTCTCTATCTTGAACGGTTCAAAAGTTATGGCGAAGGTTAACGTTGACAACAGACAGACAAACAGATAAATAGCTAGACAAACTGACAGCCAGGACAAAAACAATATACGACCCGAATAAATTCGGGCGCCTAAAAAGAGTCATTGCTTATGCAAGCAAAGTGTAAAGTAAGACTGAAAAGAAATATCCAACTCATAAGTTGTATTTTTGGCATTAAAAAGGGAGATAACTGAGAAATTTTCCAACTATCTACAAGGAAAGGAATTTACTGTGTATACTAACAAAAATCTAGTAGCCTAACCTAACCGAAATTAGATTCTACTAGACATCGCTTGGGCTTCCGTTAACTTGAAAATTTTATGCAAAGCAGGAAAATCGAACACAGATGCAGATAGTCTTTCTAGACTCAACAACACAAAAACTATCAACAGCGACTCTATTAAAGCTGAACACGACTCGTAAAGGGCATACGCCATTTTTTATAACATTAACACCAGGGTATACTCTTCGCAATCGTTACACCAAACTACTTGATTGTCATGGGTATCGGCGTGGAATGGCGAACCGTGTTCGCACTAGTTATCTTGCATTATCTTGTTTACATTTTATTGTAGTTACGCTTATTTGTGTTTGTTTGTTTACTGCACCGACCTGTGAAACTTGTTTTACTATTGTCAGTCAAGCTTGGATTTTCAGAAAGGCGTGGCATTCTCGACGTTACTTGATAAGCTTCTGAAATTTACAGAGCTTTCCTTCACTGTTGAAATAATTCGGCCGAATGTCAACTAGTGTAGCAAATAGTCAATTACAAGTTCTCGCACGGCACAGAGGCGGGGCTGAACTCTCTCATTATTGTGAACAACAGTTTTAATGTTTCTGGTGTTATTAATTTCTTAACCAATGAAAATCTATTCGCCATTTGACAGACGCTAATTGCGTAGCGCCGAGAGTTCCACGCCTTAATGAAAGTCCAAGCTTAACTGAGAATTGTAATAAGTGTCTTTGGTATTTTACTTTCCTACATTGGAAGAAGTACACAGTTTGTGGTCACTACCGAGTATGTATAGCATACGTCCATGTACACCGGTGACAATTCATTACAATGAACAGTGACTAAGTGAGCGGCTCTATTATAGGGGCCTGCAGATATAGCAAGAGCTCGAACAAATATGGCGGACAAATTCTTTTTACGAATCGTGTTCAGCTTTAAAGCTATATGCCAATTCTGACAATCAATGGCATAGACTTAATCCACAGATGATGTTTTAGCCAGCTTATGCAGCTAATTTTTTAGAAAAAGAATATCAGCAATTCAAGATAAAGACTCTACTGTTTCTTTCCGGAAAATCAAAAAAGCATTAGAACTGATTGATTGTATATTGATTGACGTCCCTTTTGAGAATTTTTCACCACTTGCTGGCGAAGAGCTGCAAAATTTGTCCTATACTCGGCACTCAGGGCCATTAAGCAGGGAGGGCTCTTTTTCATGCCTGTACCCACTGCGACACGGGACCTCGGTTTATACGGTCTCATCCGAAGGACCTGTCACCACAACCCAAAGTGGGATTCGGACCTGCGACGTAAGAATCAACTCCTTACTTCGCGACTCCATTGCAAACGCTCTAACCACTGCGCCACGCGGGCGACCGAAGCATTAGGAAGCAGACGAAAAAGTATTATACGTGTCTACGTCTCATCCGAAGGACCGGTCTCCATGTCCCGCAGTGGATCACTTCCTTACTCCGTGACTGTAGAGCCGCCTCATCTCTTACCACTGTGCCACGCGGGCGACTCTTTGGTCGATATAGTAACCTTATCAGCAAATATAACCACCTGGTCGCATTTTTATGGACTTTGTTATAGATCTTTGTGTTTGAACTAAATTTAACTAGTTAAGAGCCATTCTCTGTAATGATTTGAAATTTTATATAGGAGCTGTGGCACGCATTGTCTCAGAATTTCTCCAAACTCTCTATGATAAAAGTCATTGATACCCTAAACTGAAATCAGGCAAAAATTGGTTGCTATGTGTTATAGTTACCATGGCAACATGTCTTAAAGTTCGAAAAATGGCATTTTTTAACATGTTTAGAGCCCCATAATTAACATTTGCGGCAAAACAAACAATTGGCAATGACTGTTTCCAAAAGTTGAAGGTCAGATGTCTCAAATGCATGATAAACATGTTTGGTAAATCAACTATTGCATACGTTACTATGGTAACAAAGTATTCTAAAGTAAAAAAAAAAATCATTGAATTTTTTAAAGTCATACACGTAAAAATAAAAAGCAATTATGGGATGAAATGTGACCAAATAATAGAAAAAAGAGCCTTGAAACATGTACCAAGAACAAAATATGATATTTCATTTTGGTTGGCAATGGTTGCCAAGGTTTTTATACCGCAGAGAGTCTTCAAAGTAACACTCTGTATGTTTAAATATGATCCTATCTTTTAAAAAGGCACATTTCCTCATAACTAATGATCAATTTTTAAAGATGTTGGTGTGCTCCTAGTTTTCCCATTTGAAAAAATTCAGATTAGATTCTTTAGATAGAGCGTTGCTATGGAAATAAGCAGAAAATATATGCTTAAAAACCGGAAAAATATTTTCTTTCCTTGGATACGTACCCTTAAATGTAGATTCCCAAAACTTTTATGATTGATATTTATTAATAGCTAACCTGACTTTTAATTTTGACTATCATCCAATCTCTAAGTGGATGCAAGAAGTTGGCAAACAGGGTTTAATATTGATATAAAGTTCACAAAATCGAACATTTTCCCTTCTTGGTAACCATAGCAACATTGTTGTTTTCTTCATCAAATTTTATCAATATATGATATTCAACCTCAGTTCTAACAGATAAATAATATTCAAGCTGACTCCTTTATTTTGTTTCTTGATTATATGGCAATTTAATTCTTAATGCAGCGAAAAATAATTCACCTTTAAGCACTGGTACTTTGTCTCCATGGTAACACTGCAAAGTAGCAATTATACCCAATTTTTCTTATGGTTTTGGTGTTGCAAGGTCCTAAGGATACATATTTGACAGTCTTGAATTTTCATGTTTTTCCTCAAAACAGTAGCATTAACCCAATCTTGGTTACTGGTTTTGCATGGTTACACTGTGTTACCATGGCAACCATAAAAGTTATTTATAGAATAATATTGCTTATACTTATATACTTAAGGTCAAACATTTTCATTGTTTTCCTTAAGTCGTTGATTGAGTTTGAGCATGTAATACCTACCATTAGTTAATACGGAGTGTTTTTCAGCATATTTCAACATTTTAAATGTATTCCAAATGTACTCTTGGTTACCACTTACTTAGAGACATATTCTAAACAGTTTCTGTACAGTATAAGTGACATCAAGGTGTCATGTTTTTGTGAGAATGGTTTGTTTGCTTTTTCTACTTTTTATTAAGCAACAGTCAAGATTTAAAGTGGCTGAAAATCTCGAATTTTCAAACTTTTCCGGCTGTTGCCATAGCAACCGAGTCACTTAGCAACGAAATTTTGGTTGATATTTGTTTCTGGTGTCAAGTACTAAGCATGGGTGAAGTTTCATCAAAATCGGTGACCATGCGTGGCAACGAAGTTTAAGTGGTTACAGAGAATGGCTATTAATTTTCCATCTACCTGATCAGTAGGCCAGGGCTCATGGCAGACATGACCGGTCAGCATGGGATTCCTAGACACCTGATCCTACCCCTGAAATTTCCACGGGTCCGTATTTTTGTTGTTCATAGATTTGTATTGTTTGATGTTTTATTTTCATTTTAATTTTCTTTTTTTAAGACACCGTAATTCAAACCCAAAAAAGTGTCAGAAGGATTTTTTTCTTCTGTGGGATGCATTGATTTCTAAGTATAAGGCAGTGACTTTGTGACATAAAGACGAAAGGGAAAACAAACGTTCATTATGTTTGTACATGTTGTTAAACGTCGAGAATATTTCACTCATAAGGAGACGTCACCATTTGTCAGTGGAGAGCTGCGAATTTCGATCGTCCTATACTCGGCACTTACGGCTATTGAACAGTGATCTAGGCTTTTACGTACCAGCACCTACTGCAACACAGGACCTCATCCGAAGGACCGGTCCCCAATTTCCATGGTGGGATTCGAAGCCACTACATGTACGTAAGGATCAACTCCTTGCGTGGAATAGTGGTTTAATTGAACGTCCGCCCTAGAGTCGCTAAGTAAGGAGTTGATCCTTATGGAGCGGGTTCGAGGACCGGTCTTTCGGACGAGACCGTATAAACCGATGTCCTGTGTCGCAGTAGGTACTTCAAATCTCACTGGAACAATGAAAAAATTGTAAGAGCATTTGGAATAAAAATTGGTAACGCTCAATGAGTGCTTCTTACACAGTGTAAATGTTCAATCATACTCACCAACAGAGACAGACTGGTTGTCAGTCAACTCAGGGGTGCATCATCTACTCATCTTGTCATTGTTGCAACTGACTGAGTAATAAAGTTTGCATGATGCAGTGGTTAGAGCGTTAACTCTCGAGTCGCAAAATAAGTAGTTGATCCTTACCTCACACGTTCGATTGACCCATTGCGGGACGTGGATATCGCTCCTTTTGGGTGAGAAAAATTAAACCGAGGTACCCTGTCACAACTGGTGCTGGCACGAAAAAGATCCCTTTCTACTCAATGGTCCTGAGTGTCGAGTATAGGTGTAAAATTTGCAACCCTCAACAAGCCAATGGTTGCATCTAAACATGACTAAAAAATTTCCAAAAGGGGTCAGTTAAATAAACCCTTTGCATTAAACGTAGATAAGCTAATTAATTAACTTGTACAGCAATTCCCAATAATACAACGAGACGCTGTGATCTGATCCCGATCTTATTATAAACTTTCATCCTGTATAATCTT
>NW_026919977.1:0-165293 GCF_032062105.1 Saccostrea cuccullata
CCGATCGCCCACTCGCAATAATCAATGCCAGATTCCTCGTCTGTCACCAAAAAGTTTACTGCGACTTCATTGTCTGTCCAAGCATCCTCGTCTCCATCTAATACACAATTTTAGCAGAAATTTTTATCATTCATAAAAATAACATTTCAGTAAACTCGACATTTTAATTATACTCATTAACATACTTACTCCATAACCTCCCGTCGTTTACGGTGATAATAACTGGTGACGTCAAATCAACAAGAACAGGAACAGAGTACGATATTCCAAAAAGTTCTGCTGCATTTGAAGCCACCACTGTTACGTGTACATATGTGTTATGGACGAGGGTAACATTAGTATTAATTCCAAAGTTGCTTAGCCCAACGCTGGTAAACTCCTGCAACTGTGTACCACCTTTTGTGTACCCTATTGAAAAAAGTACACCATGAATGTGAATTCAAAGAAGGAATGGTGGTAAATTATTATGATTAGGAAATATATGATTAAATTACCTATCGCCCATTGAAATTCTGTGATAGGACTGACATCTTCAAGGAAACTCCAGGCCCCATGCATAGAACCCCATTGATGTATATAGACGACGTGGGCAGACACGAGAGAGTCAGTACTGTTATTAATGTTCCTTTCCACACATTGTATTGTAATTTGGTCTAAAAACAGACCCGTTTTAATGTCTGTACTGCCGATTTCTATAGCTGTATTCTCTTTTTCTGCTTTGAAAAAGAAGCTATGCTTATGCCAAGAAACAATTTCACGGAATTCAGATACATCGTGATCATCGTATCTGTAAGCCTTGGGATAAAGAAGAAACACATGGTTGTTTTTGCCGATGTTTACAAACCCTTCTTTATTGGCTATTGTTGCTACACGCATTGAAAGATGGCTGGAAAAGAAGTCGACGCGATAAAGCTTATCCCTTTGAAGTCCATTTATGTCTTGTTTAACACTGCCTCTTACTAGAAGAAATGATTTTCCATCTCTAGCAAAATTCTTCAAAGACGATACAACGGAAGCACAACTGCCATGCGTCAGATTCCAGTAGTTAGGAATGAAGTCATTACCAAGGGAACAGATGTTTTGGTCATTGATATTTTCAATTACTAATGAGTTTCTGGATATTTCAAAAGACGGGTTCAGCAGAAGGTTTTTGTCAGTGTGATAAAGGTACTCAGGTTGTGGAGGAGTGGTGTCGATCCTGACTCCATCAGAAACCACGATGTCAGATTTATATCCCACATTGTCCACGGCATAGACTTTGCTGTAGTAGATTTTTCCTGAATGAAAAATTATTTGCTTATAATGAAAACAAATACCGAGGGTTATCACAATGAGCCTTGGTTACATGTACGAAAAAAAAGGTCAAATACTCAAGCTACAACATATCAATTAACTGTGGTTTTACTATTATTCTTTCTCGTAATGCATCTGATAATTTTTATGCACCCCTCCGAAGCAAAAGTACTGAAAACAATATGTAAAAGAGATAACTAACCAAATGAATCGTAATTATATTAAGTCCAGTCTAAGGAGAGCTATTTCATAAATGAAAAAAATGCTAGCTTTACATTCCAATAATTTCCTTTAATCTTACCATTTGCTAGTTCAACAGCAAGCGTTCTGGAGACTGAAATGTGTATCCCTACCCTCTCCCATTCCCATATACTGCATTCAGTATTTGAGTGCACTGATGAGATTGTTGTCGTGTTCCCTACACACCAAAAGTAATTCCTAATCCCTGATCCTGTATCCAAAAATCCATGCCATCTAGCTTGAACTAAATTTGATGCATTCTGAAACTCCAGATCATGCAAGCCTGTAATTAAATATTGCAGTATATTGAAGAATAGCTTATTAGAAATTATCAAAAAAACACAAGGTTCTTTTAAAGCATGACAGATACTGTGGAATTACTATTTGTTGTGGGGACTTTACTTTCGTTGTTTTCTCGGTATTGAGGAACCTCAGACACAAAATGTTTGCTAAAATCCTCGAAAGCAAAATCTCTTTAGACATATATTTTCCTTAAGCTACGAAAAATTGACTCCATAAAATTGAGTTATTTTACTGTATGCACACCTATTCCATCAAAAACTATCCCGGATCTCGGTTTTTCGTCATCAATCATGAATCCGTCTGAAGATTCTGTGTTGTGGATTCCCGATAAGCCGTAGGCGATGACGTTAGTGAAATACTGCACTCCTGAAGACAACGAGAGACCGCGCACCAAGAATGTCGTGTCTGTATTGGATAAGTCTTCTCCGCTGTCCCAAACACCGTAACCTGATAAAAATACGTATAACTTCATATCGTTTATAACCATACATGTACCATTTTTAAACATTTGAAATCGGATTTACAAGTAAAGATAACTAGTTTTTCAAAGAATCGATAAGGATAAATGAAAGATCAATCTATTGCTAATTTTGAGATGTTAGGATACTTACCCAAAAGGAAATCATAAGCAAAATATTAATATCTTGCATTTTATTCTTACACTATAATTTATTGATAACTTATTTGTTACTAACGTGTTTTGTTAAGAAATTGTTTGATCATGACAAGGACTACAAAAGGCCTGTGACCGATCAGCAGGGGATAGTCCACCATGGAACCTGATCCCTCCTCTGATGTTTTGAGCTCAGTGTTTGCTGTGTTCCCAATATGTGTTGTTCCAACGGACTTTTATAAGTGAAAACTGTTCATTATCTTCAGAAAAAATACTATTCAAACATTACATTTTAGGTAGATATCATTCATCTGTTCATACCTCCTGGTGTTGTACTTAGGTATACATGAAAGGATTTGATTGTCTCCTTCACGTCCACAAACTTATTTGTCCAATTCACCATTAATGCAATGCCATCCTTTACAAAATCATCATCTTTCATTGCACTAGATATCATTCTTTCAGTTATCTAAAATAATTCAGAATATATCAAATTGAAACAAGACATGAGAGACAAAATAAATGTTTTATAGCGTAACTTCCCAGTAAGAATGCTTTACGTAATTAATCCATTATCTGGAATCAATTTTAGTCTATCGTTGGGCCACAAGGTATGTCAACCATGACAAATTGGTTTCACCCTTATAGATCAATAACGCTGAACTTTTAAGTCCTAACTTAATTTTTCCATTTCTTAAACTCTTAACTTTTACATTGTAAATGATAAACATCATTTTGAATAGAGAAAATGAAACTTGACCAAAATTTTTTTTTCTGTCGAAATATAAATTTATTACTTTACTAAACTGGTATCTTTCCATTGTACACTTACAGAACTTCCAAGACTATCGACGACGGCAGGCTTTTGTGTTTCTATGACTACACCCTTCGATTTGAAGACTGCATACGTGTTTTTGTTATACCATGCTTTAACAAACATTGAGTAGGAAACACCCTCTTCGAGATAATGACCTTGAGTAAAAGGAACGAACGCACTATTAATGTTAGAATTTGACCTGTAATATAATTATGCAATCTTAGCATCTTTGTATAATTCTAAATTATAAAACATAAGCTCAAAGATACCTTTTTTGTAAAGGGATGCAAAATAGAAATAATGCTTACTTTTGATACTTTATTGTGAAGGATAATTATAGCTAATGGTTTTGCTTTTATAACTTCATTATAAACGATTGAACTTATAATGACTTAGATTCACAAAACTCCAAATTAAGAAAAACATTTATTTTAATGTGTATGTAATGCACGTTGTCCACTTCCAGTTTTCTATCAATATTTTCAAAAACTAATAACCTGGATCAGTAGTATAAGTAATAAACGTATTCTGCCCTGCATCATGCCATACACGATTGTGCTGTGGGTCAAATATTCCTACTGGTACATTGTGTGCTGTAAAGCCAACACTCCACTGGTACCTGTTGGACACAAACATACGAACAATGAAGTAAACAAATCTTTTGGGAAATGCCTCACAATTCGAAAGAAAAGTTAAAAAAAATATGATTCTGATATATTTTTCATTATAATTCAGTTGACAGCTTAAAGTATAAACGTAGGAGACTAATAAGTAGGAACTTGGCTTGATAAAATATTACAAACTAATATTACTGAATCAGTTGAACTGCATAGGTATCATTTTAAATATACTCACATGAAAGGTTGACTTCCTTGTCTATGGACAATTGACCATCGACCTTGCAGTACTGTATTACTAGGTGTGAAATTTATATCTGAAGCTCCAAATATCAGGTCACTTACTTTAATTAGGTTGTTTATATTTCCTGCAAGAAAAATAAGATCACTGTTTTTTTCAATACCATTAATTCAGATTAATTCTGAATATTTTATTCGTTTCAGATCACGAAATTTGCTAACATCTTTTATTGATCTTTTACGTTTGTCTTATTATAGTTAGTTGTTGCAATATTACCGATTGTGACATCATTACAAGAGGAACCATTATTGGGACAGACTTTATCTTGCGGAGCGCATACACACTGTCCCTCGCAGTCTTCTGCCTCACATCGCCTCACCAATGAAAGTAGTCCTTGTGGCAACTTCTTGAATTTGGAATGAACTATAGGACTTGATAGTCCTGCCTTGAAAGTTAAAAGAAGGTATCTATAGAAACGTAGTCTAAGAGAGATAAATGGATTTTTATTTTGCTTTATACTGCAGTATTTATTGCAAATCACTTGTCATAATGTACCTTATTTACAGCCCAAACACTGATATACACATAATCATGTGATGATAATTTTTGAGTGGAAATTCGGTATGCCTGAACCTTCCCTTCGTCGTATTTATCAGCTCCATTTGTGCTATGATTTACCCTTTTTGGAACACCCTTTTCCTACGATTAGAAAAAAATCTGATTTTGAATAAAACCATCTACATATTTATTAAATACTTACGCTTCATTGAAAATATAATCTATTACAACAGTGAAAAATATTTCACATTCTCACAGTGTTTAAGTCGGCTCCCATGTAAGTTGAACCCACGTTAACAAAGTAATGGATGATGTCCGAGTGGGCATCAGAAAATCCTAACCAAGCAAGGTTAACTGCATATTTCCACCAGGTCATAAAACCAGACACATGGCGACTCAATTCTACATCGACAGCATGATCGGTCTTTACCGCAAACATACCTAATAGGAAAAATGATTGCGATGTTCGTAATTCTATCTTTAATTGCATATATTGAATAAAATCTATGATTATTTTCTCTATTGTTGATTGATTTACATTGGCTAAAACAAGTTTACATTATCAAGTATAAGAAGTCTGACAAGCTGAGTGTTTCTATTTTAAAAACGTGCCTGCTGTCTTTTAAATTGGAAATTGAGTATAAGGAAAAAGCATGAATTTTTATAGTATACAGTTATGGAATGGGTACGAGGGAAATGGCAAATTAGTACAAAAAAAAGCATGTCGAAATGTTTTGACGTCATAGTTACATTGCTAATAACATGTGACGTCACAGACTCGATATTCCTTGAACGCTCCGCCCACTGAACACTTTGATTGGTTAAAATTACTAATAAATATTCATGAGGGAGTAGTCCCAGGGAGTAGCTCTGATTTTCCAGGGAGTAGTCTTCAGATTAGTGAAATAGGTCTTTTCTTAGTGAAATAGACAGTTTTATGGTATTGATTTTATATAGAGTAATTACAGTAGAGGCATAATAATTATTTTTATCAAGTGATAAAAAAATAAAACAAATATACAGCTCAACGCACTTTTAAAGCTCAAATGGTTTTTCGCACAAATTAAGGTCACATTGCTATAATGTAATATTGTGTGGAGAGACAACAAATTGCGTTTTAAAAGTACTTGTTTACATTATTTGAGTTTTATTTCATTTACATAAACATAATTTACACAAACCAGTTAATAGAACTTTGATATATTCATGGCTGAAAAATAACAACTATTCCCATTTGATTTTTTGTTGTTTCTTGCAAATTGAAGCTGTCGTTTTTCCATTCTTTTGAAAGCAGTATCTCTTTGCAGAAACGTAGACACGGGCACAGTACAGCTTGTGTAACTTGTATTTTCTATATATTCTAACTCTTTAGCCCGGGATGATAATAGTATTTTTCATCTGTTTGACTACTTTTTGTGCTAATAAGGTGGCATTTTTCAGACTTACCTTCTAAAATCTAGAATCGTGAAAGATTAATCCCAATGCAAAATTTTAACGTATCAAACCGTAAATACAATAGAATTTTCCTTTTCATAGAAAGAATATATAATTTTTAAAAAATTAAACAATACTTCAACAGGTTCTTTCTATAGTGTTAACATTTTTCGGAACTACATTTCCACAAAACCAAGAGGAGTATGGTAAATGAGCAAAGAATTTTGAAAAATACTCACCTTTAAGAAGAAAATTAAAAATTTTCAACTACTGTACATGGTATGAATAAGAACTCGTTTTATATAATTTGTAAAAACCTATGGTAGAATCCTATAGTAGAAGCATCGTACCATTTATTGATTAATTCCCCTTTAATACATCCACTTTAGAAACTGAAAATAATGATTCTAAAGGACTTATGTCCTTGACATTATATATTTTCATCGTACTGAAGTTAGAAAATGGTAATTTTTATAACAAAAATGTGACCTTAATTTGTGCAAAAACCCTGTGAGCTTAAAAAGTGCGTTGAGCTGTATCTTCAATTTGATATAATCCCTATATATATATACCTTAGAGAATGCATATCAACCTTGCATGAAATATCTAAGGTCTATATATCTACAGACTGTATCCATATTTGTATAGTATGACAATAAACCATGTGATACATGAGTTCAGAGTAACCTTGGGTTGGTGGAGTGCTGTCCACTTGAATTCCAGTGGAAGTACTTGAAGAACACATTTGAGCTCCATTACAGGATATAAGAGTGACAAAATATTTAACTCCGTCGTGCAGCTTCAGCTCACTGAGAACAAAGTCACGTGCAATGCCATTTACCTGTAGAAGAAGTGTTCGAAATACATAGTAAAAACTAATATTTCATACAACATTAAACTAAAACAAATTTCAATTCCTCCTCGGCTTACCTGCATGGAAGAAGAGTTAAAATCACCACCAATATGAGATTTCAGGGATAGATACTGCCTTTCTATGTGTGATTCTGGGTCGTCTACTTTCCACTCAACCTTTACCAGTGATCTGTATATTTGCGTGTTTTCAACCAGTGAGGAATCTCTTGTAAATCTGGGACCACTAGTTATAACAGGAGGTGTTTCATCAATGGTAAAACCATTAGAAACACTGTCAGCAAATAATCCTGTAAAAAGCCATATAAGATGCTAACACACGCATTTCCATTTGTTTGCATACAATACTGCAGTTTTGAGACTACATCTTTCCAAAAAATAATGATTCAATACTTAATTATCCAAAAAAGTGATCATATACCTGCTTTGTTATATGCGCGAACAGTTACATATATACGCTTTGACAATGGTAGTTCCTGTGAGAAATTATACGCAGTTGCTTCTTCAACCAAGTGGACTTCTTTTGCCGTAAGAATATCGTTACCCCCCGGCGTGGTCCCTGCCCACCAAACATAATGCGATATTCCAGACTGTGGGTCAGTGAAACCATACCACTTCGCACCAATCCAATTTCTGTCATTGGTGAAAGTATTCATTGAATAGTACATAAGTTTGAACAGGGTAGCTGTTTATTTTAAAGACAGGCATTTGCTATTCACACTGTTGATAATATAGGGTAAAACTGTTTGTTTCCGTAACTTAATAAAGGGAACAAAAAAGGATATAAAGGTTTGTTTTCAGTGACCTAACCATGGGCAAGAAAATGTTTGAATCATGAACTTAAAATCTCATGCAATTACCTAATTGACTGGTATTCCATGTCGTATGAGGATGTCCCATCTGTAACCACGCCCACATTTGGAGGACTATTGTCCATGATGACACCATCAGAGTAAGCTGTGGTACAAAACTCTGCGGTGTTACAGGCTGTTACCGACGTATAGTAGGTTAAACCCGAACCAAAGTGGACATAATCTACCGTCATTTCTGAAAGTATTTTAAGAAAATGTTCCATGCATTTTTTAATTCTGTTATCAATGTAATTTTCTATTTTTTCTATTTTCAAACACATTGCATAACTTTTTTGGACAGAGAAATGTGGTTAAATACGTATAGTACACGTAAATCTGCAGAGAAATTGCTATTCCGTTTAGAAAATCAGATATAACGAATTTTCTTACCTGTCACAAGACCGACACTTTGACGACCAATTACATCATCACATCGAATACATGTTCCTACGGTTATAAAAATTTCTTTAATTGAGGAATGGGGATCATGAAATCCTTCCCAATAAATCTTTAATTTGGACATATCGGTTTGATAATCAATGTCCCATTTATTGTTTCCTGATGGCGAAAGTTCAAACACGTGGCCTTCAAAAGGAGGAGAGAGGTCAACAGTGTAGGCCCAGGAAGTGGCAAGTGATACCAGACGAGCTTTGTTGATGGCCTAAGTAAATAAACACTGCTTTGTAATATCATAAGCATAAATGATACTATTAAATGGATCTTATTTTTAATAACGTGTTCAAACTAATTGTAAAACCTTTATCTTATACTGATTTTGACTATGGAATGATTCGTCTACCTGATTAACACATAGGTCTCACAGAGAATTTGACCGTTCAAAAGGGGATGGTTATTCCTTCTAAACATCTGATCTTACCTATGTAATTTCCATAGGTCCTATTTTGTTTTGCAATCTTCACATACTTTTTTATTATCGTAAATATTTTTCCAGCTCAGTCTGAATTTGATATAAAAAGATGTTCTTATTTCTGACAGACAATATCTATGTGGTTTTTGGAAACCATGTCTTCCAACAATCTATTGAAATTGCCATGGTTACCAATTGCCCCTGTTATTAGCAGACCTTTTTTTGTATTCTTGTGAATCAGATTTTCTCCAAACAATTACTGCGTCAAAAGAAGATTTCTAGCAGCCAAGCTTTATGAAAAACGAGATGACAAATTTTTTAATCGTCTACTTCCCTTACTTATGCAGCAATATACCTTCATCACCTGCATACAGAACTTGTATCCCTCGGTTGATTCGATACGCAAGAGTATGCTCATCATATGAACAATTTTATGGTCGATAAAATAACCTTGTCAGCAAAAAAATTATCATTAAGTCATAAGCTGACTGACGTTTTCAATAATAATTGTTAGGCCATCATATACGCACTGAATTGTCAATGGATTTTTCCCCTTTTATTTCCCGATCATGACAAGAAGACCACAGCGGGTTTGACCGGTCGACATGAGAATGCTCACTCCTCCATGGCACATGATCCCACTTCTGGTGTTTTGGGTGTCCGTATTTGCTCTGCTCCTTTTTTGCATTGTTTAAGGGACTTTTGAGCTTGAATTCTGTTCGTTATCTCCATATATTTTACTTCACGTTTTCCATGAACGCATAATTACTGTGCACTGAGATATACCTTGACGTTTATGTAATATGCATGTCCTTCCTTGATATCAAGTCTGTGATTTTTATCATTTGCTCCACATTCAGTATCCTCACGGGTGTAATCCATGATGTCAGAATACCCGGGCTCGGAACCAACAGACCACATGTAGAAGTCTATATCACTCTCAGGATCACTAAACACTTTCTTCCAACTGATCAGTGAAAATAGAAAATACAAATAAATAATTTGCTTTTATTTATCTTGCTCAAGTTGTCTTGGAGCTGCAAATAATCCAATATATAATGGTTAAGGTCTAGAATGCTTCTTCATTTTTGAAAAAATCATTCTTTACATGGGAGGAGCATTGGAAATAAATGAATTTCATTAGAATTTTTTCTAGAAATCAATTTTGTACTGAAATTTAACCGTATATATAAACCTACAGAACTCACTTGATCAGGATATTTATCCTTTATCCTTGTATTTAAGAACTGATAAAATTAAATTTTACATTGCATTCAATTTCAAACGGTTGGGAATATTTTACTTATCAGCAGAAAGAAAGGGTCTGAAAATGTTTATTTCTATAGATTTTGTAAGTGATATATAAGATTACCATGCTTCAATTTCCGAGACAGATGTTATGTGACGTCCAGTTATAGTGATAGGATTGTCAGATTTTATTGGAGGACTGGTATCAACAGTTATTGGTGAGGAAGTTTGAGCAGTTGTTCTATTGGCAAAATCAGTTGCTGAAAATTTTTTAAACGTTGATTAAATTGCTATCTTAACTGCATATCTCAGAATTAAATTGTAAATTTTGGACTTTCAACACGTCATAACACAGACAGTTGTACTGACAAATTGAATAAGGCGCGATTTTATTTTTGTTCAACTGTCCGTGTTATGACACTATGGGTGTCCAAAATTTACAATTTAGTTCTTATATTTACATTTACAGATTCTACGGCAGATAGATAAAATATCACTTCTTAAAACATGTTTCGCCTGTTTAACTAAAACATTCTGCACTTGTATTTCAAAATTGAGGAAGCAGTCATTGTTATGCATGAGCGTGAATTTTGATTTGATTCTGCTCTTGCCGTTGCCCTTGTCCGGTGTTCAACGTTTGTATTTAATCTTTTGTCCTCCTTGGTCGTGCTATGGTGTTTTGAATGCTTAATCTTTCAACACAGTCTAATTTATAAGAAAAAGGTCTGGAGATAAAGATAATTGAATACATCTTGTAAGATTATATATATTATTATTTCACCTTTTACTGTAGCATAGTACTTGTGCCCACTTTGCAACGTAAGTCCATGTAAGGCTTTATGATTTACAACTCCAACATTTATGAATGCAACAACATCATTCCCACCAACAGAGGTACCTATACAAAAAACGTTATTCTTGTACAATCTGAGATTGAATCTTTTGACATTTAAATTTTTATAAATCAATATGAAAATAAATAAAGTACCGATTCCAAGATGGTAAGCTTGCACTCCAGATGCATGAGAAATGGTCTGAAATTCTTCAACATCCTTAAATGAATCCCATGTTATATACAGGTCCGTTGTTGATGTCTGAAATGTCGAGAGAAAAAGGGAAAATGACGAGAAGAAACTTTCCAAGATGGCAGACATGGCAAAAGAAAAGAACTTTTATTGTTAAATATTTTCGAATTTTTTGATCTACAAATCGATCTGTATCAAATTCAAAGGATATGATTTTATCCTATTGAATTTCATTAACGCTCCAGTTTCATATCAAATGTCCTATAAGATATATACTGTTAAGTTTTTTCTTGATCGTGTTCTCATATCATCTGTTTTCATGGGAGATTTCCTTGCTCAATATTTGAACACTCATACATTTCATCACAATACCTTAATTAATTTTAAATATTGAATAACTTTAACAATGACAGTAAAGTTTTCATAAAACCTGGTATTGCTGTCCCTGTTTGCCAATCCAAACATTTCCCGCTGACGGAGGAGTAAGATCAACCACAACTCCGTCACTGCATTCGTTAATTTCCGGTAGTATTTGAGTCCATTTTTCATGTTGTATTTCAGTATATTCCGTATGAATACATACGATGTATCGTTGACCATGCTCAAGTTCACTGTCACTAAACTTTACATTGATGAATTCGTGCTCTAATGAAATAAGCATGAAATATATGAAAATGCATGGTTTTAGAGTTGTCAAAACTTAGAACATTAGAGTGTGTATTAAGTAATTGAGAATAATGCTTTGCATCAACAAAATAAATAAAATGTAGACAATTGTAGAACATAAGCAATTTTATTTTCATTTAATTGGTATATTTCAGTCACTAAGTATTGTAATAATCTAACCAGTGGTGACACATTTGATAGAATTCGGATGACTACAGGGATCACTGAGGGATAGAGAAGATGGCGGCAGGTAGTAACTAGTAATATCCATATTCCGGGCCTTGATCACTGCCACGGTGTAGGAATTATATCGTAGAGAAGGCCACACAGCTGATATGTAGTTCTTATTTGGAGTATAGTCCCTGTCTACATATGGCCACCTGGCGTTTGTCTGTAGAAGAATTGCTTCTCCATAGCCATCTGAATGTTTAAAAAAAAAAGTAAATAGTGAAAAGGAATTAACATATATAATTCCCATTATATGAATGCTTGAATACAGATCTAAGGCTAAAATTGTTACAAAAAACAAATATATAAATTTTCCGAAATAATATTAATTTATAGGTAATTAGTTGACATTCATCTAAATAAGGATTCTGATAGAGTATAGATTGTATAGTGAATATTTAAATGCATAATAAATAATTATGATTACCGCGTATTTTACTTTGATAAAAAAGAAAGACAAACCTCTGCCAGGATCCTGTGCTCCAACAGCGTCAATGACAATGTTTGGTTTGATGTTTCGTGGATCAAATGCACTACAGTCCTTGATATCAGCGGAAACTGTTGAATAAAGTCTTGCTTTGTTGTATCCTCGCACAGTTAATCGTCGACATTTCGAAAAGTCCATATTTCCTGTCAATGGTATGGTGAATTCCATCTACAATATATAAGAAAGTTATTATCAAAATTCAAAATATATATATGTTACAGTAAATATGTGTAATCAGGAATTTCATGTATTTCCTGAATTTTAGGAAATACATGAAATCCCTGTTCTGCTCAGAGAATACACGTATTTACTAGTTTTAGTTAGGAAATACACGTGTTTACTGAATTTTTCAATACTTTTTACACCTATTTACTGACTGCATTTTGGTGGGATAATTAATATGAATCATAAGATATAAACAGATGCACAGTGCATTCAATGTTGATATCAGTTAGCATAATTATCATACGTGAATAAATAATATTTTTGATTACTTACGAATTTTAAAAATTGCATTATTTGTAAATATTAACCCCAAAAACTTAATAATATTCTGCTTTCATTGTTTGGAATGTGTTTTCTACATCACAACATACTTTCACTAACTTTCAGTTATTTAATCTTAAACACTAAAATCGCTTACTGGCATTTTTAATTATTAGATATTCATACAGTTAATGCTACAATTATTAACAATAAATTAAAAACTCTAAAGCATCTTATTTGCAAATAAAACAACTCTTATACGGTCTCCTCCAAAATGCAACAGAAAAATCTTGCAAAATACACATTATTTAACGATATTGAAGAAATCAGTAATTCAAGATGAAACTTCACTAAAGGGAATTTTCCACCCTAATATTTAAAAGTTCAAAATATAATTTTTGCTCAATAAATTTGATTTAACCTATAATTGCAAAACATATCTATGTAACCATAATTGTAAAGATGTAAAACTCAAATAAATAATAGTATATTCTAAAAATCGTAATTTTTATAATTTTTGTATAAACTAGTTTAATAAATTTGAATTAATAACTTCTTTGCAAATGTATGAATATGCAAAAGTTCAAATTAATGCATCTATTTGTAGAAAGTATCAAATGCTGCTTTAAGAAAAAGAATTTTATATTTGTATACGTACGGAATTTTTCAAAGAATATGTATAAAGTATTTATCCAGCTTAGTTCAGTAAAAACGTGTAAAATTGGCTAAAATTTTCAGAAAATACATGAATTACCTAGCAATTCAGTAATTACACGTATTTCCTAAAATGGCCAGTAAATACATGTATTTCCTGAATGGTTTAGGAAATACATGAAATTCCAGATTTCACATATTTATTGTAACATATATAAGCTTTCAATTTAATATTTTTTTTAAAGATTTCAAAAGATATAATTTGTACCTTTACTTGTATTGCATATCAAAAATCAATTTAAAACTGTTTTCATTTCTGTTATGGTAATTCTCCAAAATTTGATAAAGGATATGAAAATAATTCCTTAATTTATTTAAAATTGTAAATATGCTGTGTTTTATTATTCTACACACTCTCTCTCTTTCTTTCTTTCTCTCTCTCTCTCTCGATAAATAAAGCTAAATACTTTATATTGGTCAGGTTTAACTTCAAAATTCTTTAGCTCATGCCAAGGAGTATGCAGTCTTCCGATGTCTGATTGGTCCGTTATTGCCCATTCATATTTGTTGATAACCCCATACTTTTCACTCGGTATTTGAATGTCTGGGTCTTTAAACATGTCCATCACAACGTTTAGCTTAAAACGATGGATACCAAATTTCAACTTGCAATTTAGCATCACAAGAGAAATAATGAATTCTTAGTACTTGAAAGCAAAAGCTTAGCATTACCTTTTCAGTTGCAGATGAATTTTCATGAACAACTTGTATGCCACCTGCTATGGGTGGGTTGGCTAGAATCATGATGCCATTGCTGTGTATTGGCAAGAAACAGATCTCTCTGGCACAAGGTTTTAGGGCAAAACGATACAATTTCCCAGGATCTAACAATAACCCATTTACATGGACTTCCTGGTGACCGTGGCTGGACTTGAAGTTTTGGAAAACGCTCCAATCATCTAAATAATTTTTTTTTGGTATGAGTTTTGAATTCCATTCATTATTTTATTGATATCGAAAGTCTTTTTGAAAAAAAAGGCAACTGAATGATTATGCCTCATTTTAATAGATGGTCTAAAGTCAACATACTCATGTTAAACTTTTATATAAGACATACCCCCATACAGTGATTTTCCTTCGATGGAATAGTAGATATCTGGAGTGTATGATACCGTTTCCTCTGATATTTTCCAAAATGCATTTAAAGTATCAGTGGAAGATTGGAAATCGGTTTCGTTTGAGCAATTTGTCATGATATCCTGTTAAAAATTAACAATTAAGAAAAAACAATCACTACATTTATAACATTTTCTCGAAGTTAAGAAATTAAAAATTAAATATTTCAAATTCAAAAGATATAATTTCAGTAAAAACAAAAGATATACATTTATAACTAACCCAGTCGTGGTGAATCACAGATTTTGTTGTGTTTTCCTCTAAAATAGATAAACCATTTAAATCATAATTTTATTTCGGATGATAATTAAAAATCCAGACATCACTGGATAGGAAAAAGGATATATGACAAAACTTAGGCTTCTTACTCCTTATGTTAAAAAAAAAAGTTAAGAATTATGCATACCTTGTTCAATGCAGGGTTCTCCGTCAAACACTGATATACCAGTCAAACTTGCATTTTCTCTTACAACTGTTATTCCATCTGAGGTTGCCTGTACGTTTCCAGCTGACGTTACAGCCGTTACGGTTATGTAGTAAGTCTGTAAAATAAGAATACGGTGATATTACATAATTGTCAGAATGTTTTTAAATAAAATTTTTAAAAGAATTCAATTTCTTATCATATGTTCTCTACCTTAAAAAATGTCAAAGAAAGTCCCTGTTCGATATGGGAAGTATTCATCCCAACTTCTCTTTGTGGAACAACGTCCGCAGAGCCAGGTGTAGTTCCTATTTGAAATCTGTACATTACATCAAGGTAAGCATGAGAAAATCCCGTCCATCTTGCAGAGAGGCTATTCATCGAAGTAGTATAATCAATATCTTCTACGTCCTGATTTTGTGTCATCAAAAAATTGGAATATATTTTAATGGAAAATGAAATTCTTTCCACAAGAAAACTTTAATTTTTACATAATTAAATAAATCATGAATCATATGACAATTGAATACTTACTAGGAAATTAAATTTCAGTTCATTCTGTAATACAAAACAATTTAATTTGGATTTTTTTTAATTAAAAAAAATATTAGGTTTAAATATTACGTTTTAATATTTTATTACATGTAATATACATAATATAATTTCTACTAGGAAACATATGCATTAAAAAGAATTATCGAAATAGAACCTATATTAATCAACCTTGCGTAGTTAAGATTTTTTTTAAAATAATAAACTATATATATATATTAAATAAATAAACACACCGCTACATCCATAACACTTCCAGTTGAAGGAAGCTGCACAATGTGTATATAAGGTTCTGAGACACCAAAAGTAGCGAGACCCGCTGCGTTCTCGGCTTTTATCATGACGTAGTACGTGTGGTTACCATGCAGTCTCCACTCAGTATCATTTATAGGGATAGCTGTACATGTTGGTGGTTCCTTTACAGTACAGTTGGCACCAGCCGATAAACTCGAATACCTCCGTACTTGTGTGCCCTTAATTGTGTGACCTGTATATGCAAAGAATTTCATAAATGTGATATCTTTATCCTTGAAAAGTTGTTCTTAAGTTGCAAAATCACATACCTCTGAGTGGTTACCTATCCTAAATAATTGATTTTCAATGAAGATATGTTTGATATTTTATGATTTCGATTTGTTGATTCAAAAGTAATTTTATAACTGCTTCTAAACCTTAAATAATCGTTATTTACAAAATTTAAATACTAAAATTAAATTGGCTTAAAAATTTCATCCAAATTAATGCAGTACTTTATTAAAGATTAGAATAAACAACAACGTCTGGTCTTTTCTATCGCCACACTTTATGTCGTTTTTCTTTTTCAGTCCATTCAAAACAAAGACGTATCTGCGCAAAAAGTGAATTAATTTAGATAAACAAATTGCAATAATTATTAAAGAAAAGACCCTTTACAGCAAAAATAGTCATTTAGATTATGCAAATGAAATAATCTTATAAGATAATAAATATCTTATAAGATATGCGGATGAACTTAAAATACGAATTTCGAAGGAAACTTCAAAAGACATCGGTAACATTGTGACGAAAGAAAAATTTTATCTTAATTTAAATTTAATTTTGTATAAATCAATATGATTTAAGTATGTGACATTGTAATTAATATATTCCGATCATTACCTTATTTAAATCTGTTGTGACGTTACTTTTTGGTTATCCTTCGTATTATTATGATACTTGTGAGATATATTGACTTCGGTAAAAAAAATATATTCTTACCAACAGCATACTGAAGAGAAAGAGGAAATGGATCCCCTGTATCAATAAAACTGTTTCCATTCCACGAGACGACCAAATGTCCATCTTGATGCTTGACTGTTATTGGTGGGGAGAAAGCCGGTGGAGTGGTATCGACGAAACTTGGTCCTATAGACTGCATTATGAAAATTGACCAAGTTAATGTTAAATATAAGAATTGATTTGGTTATAATCATGTTCGATTACTTTAAGAACAAAAAATTAATCGTGATTTTTCTCTGATTGTCTAAGATTTGGTAAAGTTCTGTCCTTTAAATACAGACAAATTAAGATAATGAAAATCAGTTTGTCCGTGCATCATTAAATGTGCGAGTTCTCATAATTGCAAAAAAAAAACAAGAGGCCCATGGGCCACATCGCTCACCTGAGAAGCTTTGACCATTCTGTTCTTTACCAGATTTCACCCTTGTTATACATAATGCATCCCCACCCTACCCCACTGATCATAAGGAGATGGGTGAACTTAGCGTGCAGAAAGCCCACTAGTTTCAGATATATAAAAATCAAATTTAAAGTGTGAATTTAGTATTTAGAGTAAAGTTCTCATCGTTGCTTTTTATGAAATCATGATAAACAAAAAGTTTTGAGGATTTTTTTTTTATTAAAATTCTTTTTATATATAAAAAATAATGTGGTATCCATTGGGTTCGAACTCTGGCAATAAAAATCCTGAATTGTATTCTCTATTGAGACTAGCACGCTAACCACTGCGCTACACAAGTCCTGATGAAATATGGCATTTAAATCATGTTTGTGATATGACCATTGACTTAAGGGACTATTTCTTGAAAAGATACGAAAGTTATGTCATAAAATTATATTTTTAAGGTATAGTGGGTCATTGCTCCATGATTTTGGAAACCAAAATATGTATGTTTGTATGCAAACTTTGAGGATTAATTCTCAAAAGAATGGAGAGAAGACCCACTCATAGAAAAATAGTGTTATAGTGTGAAAAAAATGACTCGTTTCGTCCTCTTTTGTGTGTGTATAGTATTTTATAGGCAAATAACTTCAACATTCATGAGATTTGTGCAGTTTGTAGAGATTTTACATAAAGTATACTTTAATATTAAATAAAATATTAAGGAAAATTTAGATATAATTGAGATTTAATTTTTCACCTTCATGTTTGTTTCGCTATGTGCTTATCCCACGTCATGTTCACCCATGTCCTTTAGACATTTTGAAATCTACACTACCCCATGATCCTTCCATGGGCACATATGTTTCAGCTTTTTTGGCCCAGTGGTTCCTGAGAAGAAGATTTTCAAAGTTTTTTCCTATATATTTCTATGTAAAACTTTGATTTGTATAATGGCCCCGCCCTTCCCCCGGGGGTCATGATACAATTTGAATTTACACTACCCCAGAATGCTTCCACATAAGCTTCACTTTTTCTGGCCCAGTGGTTCTTGAGAAGAAAATTTTCAAAGAATTTTCCTATACATTATTTCTATATAAAACTTTGATTCCCCATTGTGGCCCCGCCCTTCCCCCGGGTGTCATTATTTATATCTACATTATACCAGGATGCTTCCACATAAGTTTCAGCTTTTCTGGCCCAGTGGTTCTTGAAGAAGATTTTCAAAGATTTTTCCTATATATTTCTATATACTTTGATTCCCCATTGTGGCCCCGCCCTTCCCCCGGGGGTCATGATTTGAACAATTTAGAATCTACACTATACCAGGATGCTTCCATATAAGTTTCAGCTTTTCTGGCCCAGTGGTTCTTGAGAAGAAGATTTTCAAAGATTTTTCCTAAATTTTTCTATATAAAAATTCCCCATTGTGGCCCCGCCCTTCCCCCGGGGGTCATGATTTGAACAATTTAGAATCTACACTATACCAGGATGCTTCCACATAAGTTTCAGCTTTTCTGGCCCAGTGGTTCTTGAGAAGAAGATTTTCAAAGATATATTTCTATATAAAACTTTGATTCCCCATTGTGGCCCCGCCCTTCCCCCGGGGGTCATGATTTGAACAATATATATCAGCTTTACTGGCCCAGTGGTTCTTGAGAAGAAGAAAAACCCTATTTTTGTCATTTCTTGATTATCTCCCCTTATGAGGGGACTTGGCCCTTCATTTCAACAATTTAAATTTTCCTTCACCCAAGAGTGCTTTGTACCAAGTTTGGTCAAAATTGGTCCAGGGGTCTTGAGAAGAAGTCGAAAATGTGAAAAGTTCGGCTCAGGTGAGCTAAAAAGGGAAAAAATGAAAAAAAAATTGTCCCGCTTATATTTTCCAAAGAATACTTTGTGAAAAAAAGGAAAAAGTGTTTAATCTATAGGATTACCTGTATGCCTTCAATGTTCGACTTGCTAATGGTTTTAATGATGAAATAGAATGGTTCTCCCTTTGGTAAATCAGTATGCATCAGATAAATATGGCGATGTTGTTTTGTAGATCTAAAGGAAAGTAAATCAGGTGCTGTGCTTCCAACTACTGTGGATAAGCCAACCTCATAATCATGGATGTTTGTTTCATTGGCGGACCAGGATAGAGTGATCTACAAGGAAATATAACTAGTTTGGAGAAAAAAATCTAAAAATAAAGGGACAAATTATTTATATATTTTCCTTCTGATATTCTAATTTCAAAAACCAAAAATTGATACATTTAAAAATACACACGTGTGATGATGCGGACAGTGCAAGACTCAAAATGGCGGATGTCCTTGAATTATTTGCACAAAACACTGATCCATTCACATTAACGTATGAACCATTCTTGTGTTTTTCGATAGGAAAGATGTCAATGTTGGATAATGGTACAGCCTTCCTCCTGGTAAGTTAAATTATAATGCATTCAAGTCATTTTCTTTCTGAATGACAAACCACATAAATGAAGTTTAATAACTTACACACAGTCATCTGTCGGATTAGCAATTAATCTCCTATGTCTGTTTCTACTGACCACCCAATAAGTCGTTTTCCCTATGTCTGTTACTAAACCTTCCCTGACGTAAGCATTGGTTATGTCCACCTCTGACACACTTGGTACCGTTGTAGTCACTGTAACGCCGTCAGAGCAGACCGGCTCAGACGGTTCCAGCGCTCGATTGTAGGCGACAACACAAACGTAATGCGTCCCCTCGGTGGCTACTGTGTGAGTTACATCTGTTGCATATGTTTCTTGTAACTGTAAATATAAGTTTGAGACTTCTTCCCATGAAAGTCAATACAAGTTCATTATTAACATGAAATTTAAGCTGAAATCACAAAACTCGATATTTATTAGTTCTAGGAAATTTACAAGAGGGTTGCTGTTATCCAGTTTGAAACCATCTGCAGGAATTGGTTTCGTGTGGAAGCCATACATGTAGAACATGACACCACTCTCTTTGTCAAAGAATCCGTCCCAGTGAGCGTTCAGTGTCTTGCTTTGTTGGAAGTCCACCTCACTAGTTCCTCTGATTCCGTCTTGTACAGATCCGGTGTGTGGAGGTGAAATATCAATAGTTATCTGACGAAAATTGATCATAAGTAAGATTTTGAAAAAAATGTAAATATTTATCAAGTGTTCTTACTAGTATTAAGTTAATAAACAGAGGAAGATTTTAATTTCTTTATATACTCGTACATTTATGAAATATACACTGAAGTAAAGATTTTAATGTTTCGTTTATGTCTGTATATCTCTGTATGTGAGTGGCTAATTGTGGTTTGTTTGTTTGCTTGTTTCCTTGTTTTTTCATTGATATTTATATATACATGTACTGAATAAAACATAAATAAAAGTAAAACAATGCGCTCATTTTACTACACATTATGTACGTCACAACATCATAATAATCAATGTGTTTAAACTGGTATAAGTATATTGCCATCGAACATAAGAAATATAATTTCAGAAAATTTATATACCTTCTTCGTTATCACTGTAGATAACAAAGCTTTGTTTGTCGCATTAACCTCCAGGAAATAGTCGGAATCGTGTGTACCACTGTCTTTGTCATGCACGAGGCCTCCATGTCTCTTAATCTCAGGTTTTACTTGAAAATGTCGATGATAAGCTCCCCAGTGATTTGTTTGGTAGCAGTTTGGTCCTCTGCTATAGTCACTATAATTCTGACTGCACTCAGTAATATCCTGTCGAATATAAGTTACATATTACATAACGGTATGATAAGTAGGATGCATGTAATGTAAAGTTATGCAAGTTCTTTTTATTCGAGTAAGTACTGGTACATGTATATGATCAGTATGCAAAAAAAAAAACAATACAATTCAGAAAAAGTAAAAAAAAAATCTTTATTTTTCACAAAAAAATATATATATATATATAAAATAACATATTAAATAAACAGCATTAATAACCTTTGCAAACAAATAACATTGAAAATATAAGAAAATTTTTTTCGTTGAAAGATTCTATTCTTTGTTTAAGTATGTGTCATTTAAATCATGTACACTGTCTCTAACCATGTTAACGTTTAATTCATTTTATAAATCAGTCAAACGAAATTTAATGTAAGATAAGAAGAATCGAAAATATTTGCTAGGACCGCTGACTTTTACAGATGACTGCTTACTTTTACACTGGGACAGTGTATTGAAGCTCTTTTACGATATAAATATTTAGCTCAACATTTAATTAAACGAAAATAAAGAATTATTTCACGGCACAGGTAAACTGTCCTTGAAGAACACGACAACCATTCTATCTTCAACTCCCCCCTTCACATGTTAGTGCCCCTAACACCATTTCTCTGACCACTAGAAAGGTTTTCTTATCTATTATCAATTCTGTAGCTCCGTACAGGATACAGGTTTAAATGTCAAAGAACACAGCCAATTGTAAAAGTCAGTGCTTCTCGCTTAATTCAAATAAGCTTAATTAAATCTTATCTTCATCCTTTTCATTTAACCGAAAACGCTCGTTACAATTTTTCAATATGAAAAGCGTCCTCAAGACAACGAAATCTTACATTATATGATCCTTGAGCAAACAAATCTTCGTGGCCATGAAGAATGATTTCTCCGGTAAAATTGTCATACAATCTCCAGTAGATGCTATCGATGCCACTGTGGTAGTCATAAGCCAACCATTCAATTCTGAATTGGGTTAAAATGAAAACCGTTGATAGCGAAAAAATATGCAATTTTTTTTTACAAATAAAATTATAAGGCTTATAATAAAAGATGTACCAAAATCTCTCTCTCTCTCTCTCTCTCTCTCTCTCTCTCTCTCTCTGTTTACGTCATTTCTCTGAATTCCTCAAGCCTGTGGACACTTATATTAACTCTATCTCCTCGTGTTAACCATACGTTCTCTACAATTGGAGGAGTGGAGTCTCGATATATCGTAAGAGTGTCGTTCAAAGTTTTATTAAAAATATCGATGGCTACAACGATGATGATTGCCTTGTCACCATCAGACCAATCCATGTTTAAAGTCTCTGACTCTGTGGAAATGTCGCTCACAGATGATAACCCTGTAAAATCTTTCAAGCCTGATCCATCATAGACGTAAAACTGGACTTTAAAATCAACACATCCTATAAACACAATAAACAGAATTTGTTAAAGAATCATCATCAAAGCTGTTAAGATAAGAAGAAAAAAAATCAAATTCTACAGTGTACCTTCGATGTTTTTCACTTTAGTGACGGATCGCTGTCCAGAGTAATCATCGTAATCCTCTGTAATTCCATAACTCGGTGAAATTTCATTTAGCCATTTGTAATAACTATGATTAGAATTTCGAAATCTCTTTTTCCATTGCACTTCAACTATCTTTGTATCATCAACAACCCATGTGTAGTTTGTTTTATAATATGCAGTTTGGACACGTGTTACATGATTTGGGTTGTGTGAGACATGCGAATGGTTGTCATACAGAACGAAACGCCTGGTCGTTTTATAATTTCCAGCTTTGTCATAAGCTGCCAGATGGATAGAGAAGAGTCCTGACGCCCCTGGGAGTTTCAGTGTTTTCTGAAAGCAGAATGGTGAAAAATTTAAATACAATCACTTTGTTACATTTGTAATTAGAAAAATCACCCAAAATATGTTTCATTTCCAAATATTTAGGAAAAAGATAATCCTTACAGATGATTCATTTAAAAAAATGATTCCGTTGTCTTTCGGTTTTGCGTCCTCTTTCAATATAAGATTTCCGCTGACTGTACATAATTCATATTTATATTCCTTTATTCCGGCTAGATTGTCATACCAATCATTCCATGTTATTGTTATAGTTGACTGAAATAGAAAAAAAATATTTTTAGATCATAACCATAAGTCCATAAGAAATTCATGTTCTCACAAACATCCAAACAGTACTTGTATTACAATGTATATCAAATATTAATAGTGTTGCTACTAAGAATAGCTTAGCTATAGCCTTGTTGTAAACATTAAGAATAGGAGCTTACATTTTCTGTTAGATCGGGTACAACAAGTGGATCTTTGCAGTCTCCATTTATTGTATTGTATTCCGAACAGTGATAAGGCGCAACAAAGTCCCAACGATAAACATACTGTAAAGTTTTAGTAGTTCCCACCAGGTAATGAGTTTCATTAACTTTTCGTTCTCGATTTTCCATAACAAGATGTCCTCCTATTTCGGCCTGTATTGTAAATGTCATCCTATTAATGGAAAAGCTTAGTTAATGTAAAATAGAATGGTAATGGGCTTCGAGATCATTGTGTTTTTTCATTATACTTTTAAAACTTGTTCGTAAACAATATTTATATGCTTACGTATCGCCATTGCTGAAGTTAAAAGGTTTCGATCCAGATTCCAAAGGAAAATTTTTTTTGCACTGAAAAGAAGAGGTTGCCGGTTTCGCAGGTGATGCTTCGGGACAGTTGTACACATTGATGATTTGTGACGTCCTGGGAACTACAATATTAAAAAAGTTATGTTGCTCTTCAGTTTAAAGCTATTGCACATGCATATTTTCCTTCGTGTTGAAACATAATTTCTTTTTAGTAATATCCCATTGATTCAACTAAATTATTACTGTAAGTGGTGTTAAAAATTGATTCCTGAGTAGAATTGGACGTCGCTGATGAATTTGTATGGTCCATGTCTGTGGTGTTCTTGATGCTCTTCACTGGGTCCAAAGCAGTGTAAGTAAAATTTAAGGTAGTAGAGGCCCTTATAATACCATAAACGAACTGCTGAATATAATGATTTTCATCCCTATGGAGATTCTCCTTGATTGCATATTTAGCGTTCCATATTGTCTCTACAATCTTCCAGTCTTTATAGTTAGACCATACCACAGGATGAGGACCAGGGTCTACCGAGTCTGAGGGATTAGTCAACACGTGGTGATTGTGTTTTAGCTTGAAAAGGTTGTCAAGAATATCTGCATATTCTGTCACTATAAAAAATCAAGACAATTTTTTACAGGTAAGTCTAAAAGTAACCACAAAACGTATTGTGTATGAGTGCGACGACGAGTTGTTTGAAGTTGTGCGAAGTGTGCGATGGCGCGTTGTTTGAAAACGTGTCAGCGCGATAGCGTTGCGCTAATACACAACACGTAATTGCGCTTATACACATCACGCGGTCGCGATAATAAGCTTTCGAATAAACGCTGTTACGCTGAAAAAATTACACTACATACCGTTGCGAAGTCAAACAAGACACCGTCGGGCAAACTTTATGCAACATGCTGTCGCGCTTTCACACAACTCATTGACATGGAATCCGGATAGGGCGATGCAGTTCACTATCGCACCTTCGAGCATCGACTACAAGGTCGATGGCGCGATAACGATGAAGCAATTGAGAGATAACGATGGAGGTGTCGTGGCGATAGTGAATATCGTTTTATCGTCAGCGTACCATCGCACCATCGTGTCATCGCTATCGCACTATTACATCATCGTTCTATCGCACCATCGCTTCATCGGTATCGCACCATCGCATTATCGCGCCATCGATCTTTAAGTCGATGATCGAACAACATGGCCCTATCCGGATACCATAGTATTGTATGTTAGCTCGAGGGCGTGTTTTTCTGAACACGCAGATAAGCTTTTATAAATGACCATATCCGGACACCATAAATTGGAAAACTGTTTAAAACGTTCTTTTTATGACATAACATATCTAATTAAACGTATCTAAATAAATGGAGGCTTTATTTATTATTAAAAAAGAAGTCATTACTTTGTTCACAATGTTTTCCAGTAAATCCTTTCGTACAGTTGCATTTATTTGCAAGTCCTCCTTCACAATAACCTGGGTAACATCTTGTACTGTCTGGTCGCCAAGAACATGCCTCTGAAAGAAGATAAAGGATTATAAATCCTCAGCCAGGAAATGATAACTCTTAAAATTATTATTTTATTTAAAAAGTTTTGACAAGAAGCTTGATTATGAAAGCTTTTCAGAAGTACTTTTAATTTTATGTATATTATTATGATTTAATGCTTTTTGAAGTCTTAGAAAGGTTCTTGCAATACAGGATTCTCCATTTTAACTGTGGCGCAAGATTTTAAGTAAAAGAGAAAGTCCAAAAACTGTCCATTTTGTTCGAGGTCCGAAGGGCCGAGAACAGTTTTTTTCTCTCACAGAATGGACAGTTTGAGGACTTTATCCTACTTAAAACATTTTCTCTATTGAACTTTTTCTCTACATACGTAGACACTGCTTTTGATTTGCGCTTTTGACGTAGGCTTTATGATAGTCCTCATCCATTACTTCTCCTTCGCAGTTCGCACATATCTTTGAGTCAGCAGTTTCTTCACAGTGCGTTTCGAGACAATGTGGAATGGATGGACAGGCTTAGAATAATAAAAATTAATGCAGTTTTACGTTAAAGAACTCTCTTTGAGAACAAGTATAAATATCATATACGAAAGCAGAAAAAATATTACAGATGTAATTTTTTATAACGAATATTTAGTTGTGCGTTCTATTTTTAAGAAAAGGGTAAAAAGATTCTCAAATAAAAGAAATAACTTGTTCATAAGCTCTAAATATATTTATTTTTTTTAAACTTTAACTCAAAAAGTATGCCCTGTTATATAAGATATTACAAGCATCTTATTAAACAAATCATTCTTTTTTATTATCTTAAACTCAAATTAATTTGCTGAGCAGCAGTTTTTTTTTCCTTAATATAAATTAACAAAATCCTCAAATGACTGAAAATTACCTGTACATCTTGGCCCATCGTTGTAATAATACTTATTGCAATACATACAATAACTTGGATAATAACACTGCCCCTCTGATGCTATTTCTTTCCATCCAAATTTCGTGGAAATCTTCTGGGTTTGATTACAGGCCCCATAAGGAGTGATTGTTCCACCACATATTGCTGATAGAATCAGAAACCGGGTTCTTTAGGCATGCTTATTTTTGCTTAGTTGCTTCAGATCTCAAAAAAATATGACAGTACGATTTTTAGCTTCCTGACTAATGTTAGTTTCAAATTATTTATAAACAAAATTTTGCCGAAGGGGGGGGGGGGGGTTAACGGGTTTTCTACCTGAGTGTAACTGAAAAAAATAACTCTTTTGATATGAGCATTTGTCATCAAAAAATCCTTTTAATTAAGGCATGTGGAATGACATACTTGTTCCCTAAAATTTGTCATTTTTACCCCATTCTGTAAGTTCCACGAAGTTTTATTGTAAATTTTATGTGGAGTGTCCAAACAATTGAGGGCCTTCTCGCAAAAGTCCAAAGTTTCTTCTATTCATATGTCGACTTGATATATCAAAGCAAATTTGAAAAAGAAGAAACCACAAAGTCTATTTTATATTTGGACACTTTAGTAACCTAACAATAAAACTTAATGATTAATTTGATTACTTCAAAAGGATGACTGCACTTAATACTGTGTTTTGGGTCTTTTTCAGTCGCTTCTGTTCTTTAAAATCTTAATCTAATATCACTTTTAAATATTTACTACAGAAGTCTGTCAATGTAAAAAATAATTTTAGTCTGTAATACAATAATTAATTTCATGTTTTTTGTCCTTCCTGTTTTCCAAACGCTTAAATTTACACTTACCTGCCCTTAATTGAACATTATGTATGTATGAGAGGTGGAGATAACATCGTAAGATTGGATCTAAAATTAGACTGGGTGAATAACGATGACATGTATTAAAAAAATATGAGATCACTTTTTTCCATCTTTCTATTTATTCTGTATGGCACAAGTTCATTATTTATGTTGCATTATTTACGTTATTTGTTCTCGTATGAGCCCATCCATGTAAGTAAAAAATAAAAGGTGTTCGAGCAGAGTGTCCTAGTTTTCACAAAACATCAATCGCATCATGCATCTCGGGTCTTTCCGTCAGAGGTCGGAAAAACAACCTCGAATGTATAACATCTTCCTGTTTATTCAAATATAGGATAGACGGAGATAGATGTTCCTTCTATGGTATACAGCTCAACGAACATTTTAAACTCACATGGTTTTTCGCACAAGTTAAGGTCACATTGTTATAATGTAAAATTGTGTAACGCTACAATATAACATATTTCAAAAGTGATTTATAACTTACTTTTGATCCTATTCCATAACTTTAAACAATATTCACACATAATAATTGGTAGGAATTTTATATGCTCTAGTTTGATAGATTATGACAGTTCCCAAATGATTTTTTTCATGGTTTCTCGTTAAATGCTGCTGTTTTTTAACTTTGCATTGCCTAATTAGAGAAACAGTGAAGTTTATGGAACTTTTGCATTTTCTGTACATTGATATGACTCTAAGGCGCATGAAGATAGAAGTATTTATCATCTGTTTGATTGCTTTCATGTTAAAAAGATTAAATTTTTTCAGGTAAACTTTACGAAATCTAGCATTATGAAAAATACCTTCCAACACGAAATTTCAAAGTTTCAGACCATAAAAGTAAAAGATTTTTCTTTTCAATGGTAACGATTTATTATTTTGAATGATAAACAATTCTTCATTATCCTATTCTCTCACATGATTTCTTTATGCAATTATGTCATTTTTCGGCGCTGCATTTCGACAAAACCAAAACAAGAATGGAATGTGTGCAAAGAAAAATACTCATCTGTAAGAAGTCAATTTGAACATTTCAACTAAACAGTGTCAAAAATTGGTCGATTAATTAGTTTGTGAATACCTATGGTAGAATCATACACATATAACATCATACAATGTATAAAAAATTTCTTATGATGTTGAATATTGATAAGTTTATCACTTATTTACAATGATTTCTTGTATCACACGTTAGGTGGCGCTTTTCCAAAAGCGATTTGTTTTGTTTTATCCTATCACATGTCACGAATTTGATCACATGATTGATTATCGATATTGCCGCGATATTTGACTATCGTTTGGTATTTAGTATAAATACAGTGGTTTGACGTGTAGCAGATACTTTTTATCATCGATTTTTGGATATTAGTTGGTACGTTTTTACGTTCCAATTTATTTTATTTTTATTTTTTTTTTATTATTATTTTTGTTTAGGATTAGGTTTTTATTTCTTTAAATCATAGGGATAATATTTGATGCAGTGATTTAACTGTAAGTTATTATTTCCGTGATTATTTCTTGAGTTAGGATATTTTTCGGAAATTGATTGATTTTTGTTTGATTGAAATTCATTGAGATTTCATTTAATTTTGATTGGGAAATCTTTTTAGATTGATTTAGAGTAAATTTAATTATTTTAGGTAAACTTCAGATTATTTTTTAGTCATATTTTTCTGTTAGAATTTTGACAAAGGACTTAGTAAATATTAACCATACGTATATCAAGGCAGTAAATAAACTGTGATATACACTTGTGGTCTAGTTGTTTTATTTATACTTTAAGTAGGGATAACCATGTGAATAAAACAGTAATTTAATTGTACGTTCACTTTGGAATTTATTAGAATCTGTAAACGTATTTATTTATTTCTGATAGGTAACCATAGTGAACAATTGAGTAATTTAACTCAGTTCACAAATGGTGTTTATTAAATCCTTTTTACATTAAATAAAATGTTTCATTACGGGATTATTCAAAGAGTTATTCCCCTTTATTCAGTCCCTTTATTTTGGGTGGTTTTTAAGTAGTTCTGGTGATACAATATTTTGACTCTAATTAAATTGATTTAATTATGAATGAGTGTGCTGTGTGAGAGAATATTTGATCTAATGTTGAATATATATAATGTTATTGAATAAATGAATTATATTAATGTTTCCAGCACCACTGGAGCAGAAATGTACCAATCGAATTATTTGCACATACATATTTTTTGAAACGTTAATTAATCTTGATTATATATTGAGTTCATGGATTCTGCACAGGTCTGATGGAATTGAAATTGATTATATTGTGCACAATTTTTATATCTTACAAATTTAAAGAGCTGCTGCGCTACTCAAGGGCTTATTAGGTTAGCTGTAAATTACTGCTATCCCTGAGCATTACATCTATATATATCATTCTAAAATGTTGATTTTTAGGGGGCAAAAATTGGCTCTTATCATATATAGTCCTTTCACGTATCCTTAAAAGCAGTCATCCTTTCTATATTTTTGAGATAAGGTCTTACACATATCTGTTTGAATTTCCATGGGTATTAATTGGCAGGCCTATTTTTGAATTCATAAACCTCACCCTTAATCCTGAAAACTTAATTACAGGCTGTTTTTGAAACAAAATTTGTTGTGTCACCATCTTTGAGGAACATTAAACATCCTTAAATATTGGAACTCGTTTAGAATTTTTAACTGCCAGTGGGTTATTTCTTAAAAATATAGATCACAAGCAGCACCTGCAACAGTTTTCCCTTTATCATCCATAGATCCCACAATGTGATTTTTGTTTACAAAGTATCAAAAGCATTTTAGAAAGTACATGTGTGTGTTCAGGTTAAAGTGATCTACTTTCCTGAACAATAGCAGAACTACCTTTAAAACTTTTCAATTTCTATCACCTCCAGAAAATTACGCTATATCAAATAAGGAAATCAAAGATTAAATTTAAAGATAACTCGATCGTTTTGAGCTTCTCGTGATCAAAATGCAAATACTAAAATATAGAATTTTAGTTATAGGATTAATTTTTCAGCCGAACATTTAAAGCAAAGGTCGGTTCTTTTAGTCGATATGAAAATGTCAATACCTTATCCGCGGCAATGTTGAAGTGTTGAAGGAGTTTCCCTTCTGCTTTTAAAATGGGAAGAAGCTTAAAGAACATAAAAAAGACAGAGAGACTGACAGATGGGGATAAAAAGATTTTTAAAAAAAAACTCATTTAAGGTATTAAGCAGTACAAAACACCCATGAAATCTGTTTTAAATAATTTCTCAAAAGTGCACTAAAAAAAATAATACGATCACTTCTATGGTGTTTCTACGGAAGCGTAAATGGCTCTACACTTGTTATAACTTTGTATATTGTCTTATATCTTTTTGACTTATCAACATATAGAGTGTTATACCTCCTTATTTATGCCCATATTTTGAATTGTATTGAGGTGTATTTACATAATTGAAGGCAACTTCTTTTGTTCAATAGATCTTATTGCTTTAACTTTTATCGACTGAAATATTATACTAATTTTCAAATATCGATCTAAACAAAATATTTATTCATGTCAGTATAGTATTGTCAATATGAAGAAATAAATATGAAGTTATATCGATATAGATATATGAATATTTTCAAGAGAAGTCAGAAAAAGGTGTTTTTGAATTAACTTGGCGGAGCGGGAATTCTAATTTTCACTTCACTTGGTAAGCTTATGTACCATGTATTTGCTATTGTGTAGGATTATAGGCTGGAACAAAATTAAAAAAAATATTTGAAAAGTGGAGATGGAGAGACATCAAAAGGTAAATTATATGCATTGACATAGGAAATTATTATACCCATCATTTTGAAGAGGGAATCTGATATATTCTATCATGGTTCACTGCTTATATCTCTTGAGTTCAATGGGGATTTTAAATGCTAATGAAGCGAAAATAGAAAGTACCTAACACTATTCTAAAAGTAACACTGTTTATATATGTACTTTGAAAATATTTGATGTTGTTCCACTCTGTGGTATACTTAGGATCTGACTCATGAATGCGAACCTCCACAGTCTTGAACCCCCCACCCCCTGCATAAAAATATAATAATACCAGATCTAACCTCTCATTGCTTTAAATAATATAAAATAATTTGTGACTTCAGCCAATCTGAATAAGCTTAGTCACAAAGTTTAAAGGAGGAAAGTATAGTGTCAGCCAAAATAAACTGATAACAAGAAAAACACCCCAGGGATTTTAAAAATAATCTAACTGCGAGAATTTTCTTAAATTTGGGGACATATCAGTGGATCTCTGCTGTACTCAGTTTTTGAGTTTTTTATAGCTGGATGAGGGGCACAAAGATACTCTTGTCTACCCCTCTTCAAAAGTGGTGATCGGTGCATCAGCCCACTATGGATTATAACTTTCAATTTGTCTCCATCTCCCTTTTTTAATATACTTTTTAATTTGATTCAGCCTTTAATCGTACTTGCTTAATGATACATACATGTAAGCTTTCACTGAATCCCGAGTGAAGTGAAGGTTCATTGGAAATCCCGCCCCCGCCAAAATAATTCAAAAACACTTTATTCTGACTTCTTTATCGCAAATATTCATAAATTAAAAGTGATATAACTATATCTTTATTTTATCATGTCAACAATATTATATCAATATGATTAAATATTTTGTTTTAATCAATATCTGAAAATCAATATTTTATTTCAGTCGATAAAACTTAAAGCGATAAAATCTGTTGAACAAAAGAAGTTGCCTTCTATTATGTTAAGAAATCTTAAAACAATTTAAAATATGTACATAAATAAAGAGGTATAACACTTTTATATTTTGATAAGTCGATAAAATGTAAGACAATATACAAAGTTATAACACAACAAGTGTAGAGCCATTTTCGCTTCCGTATGTTTCTGCCCCCTACATGCAAGATAAACTATGTTAACATGCAACAAAATTATGTAGACATGAATTTTATTTCTGTTAACATGCAATTAAATTATGTTGAAATGCAAGTTACCAATCTTATAAGAAAAGATAATTTAAATATGGGTAGATTTACTTACGAACGCCTGTATCTAACATTTTAGATGCAACATAATTATTTAGACTTGTGATTTATTAAGGTCAAAATGCAAGATAATTATATCAACATGTGACTTATTTATTTCAACATGCGACTTACTTATGTCAACATGTAAGATAATTGTGTCAATATGCGACTTATTTATGTTAACATGCAACATACTTATGTCAACATGCGACTTATTTATGTCAACATGCAACATAATTATGTTAACATGCAAGATATGTAAGTTGATATGCAACATACTATTTTGCATGTTGACATAAATATTTTGTATTTAAAAAAAATAACTCGCATGTTGACATAACTGAGTTGCATGTTGACATAAATACTTAGCATGCTAACATAATTATCTTGCATTAGAACATAAATATCTTGCATGTCTACATTATTATCTCGCATATTAACATAAGTATCTTGCAAGTTAACATAATTTGCTTGTTAGTACACATAAATAAATTGCGTGTCTACATAATTAACTCACATGTTGACATAATTATGTTGCATCTAAGATGTCAGATACGGACTTAGGTGCGTGATTTTTACCATATTAATCCAGATGAATCAGATTCTCATACAAGATTTGTAACTTTCATGTCAACATAATTACCTTGCATGCAGACATAATTATCTTGTATGTTGACATAATTTTCTTGCATGTTTACATAATTTATCTTGCATGTAGGGGGCAAAAATATGCCACCCCTTCAATGTCAATAATCAATGATTTTTGTAAGGAAAGTAATAACCCATAAAGGGTTTTGCAATATTATACGAAAATTAGATAACCCTATATATTGGTCATTCTAGAGCCTACATTTTACAATATCTTCATGCGATATGACAGTATGTAATTCAGTGCAAATTTTTGATCACAGACTTGATATTTGGACATACATTCTACCGGTATTTATAATGTATATTAAATAAAGGTCAAAGTCATATTTTGAAGTCAAGGTCAAATACTATAACGTTATTTACTCATTCATTCAATTTTATACATCGAATATTGTTAATCGTCAAAATATCTGGAACTGGCGGTTGAATATTCTTCTTCTTTTTTTTTTTTTTCTTTTTTTTATTTATACATATTTTGATCTGGTTTTCATTTCTATCAATTTTTTGATTTTTTTTTTACATTTTTTTTTCTCAGGAAATTAAAGTGTACCACACTTACATGTGAATCTTTAATTCCTGGGCTTTGTTTTGTTTTATTTTATTTAAACATACCAGTATCAATACAATTAACTGAAATTTAGTAACCAAAAAATTATACAATGTAATTCGAGGAAAAAAATTGGCGTATCATTTGTCTACAACCTAAATAAGATTCAATAAGACTATTATTGTGAGACTTGAAAAAGTAAATTTAAAAAATTCTACCATAGTGGCATTCTTGGTTTTTATATGTGGTCCATCCATGTGCACACTTGTATCTGGTTGCAGATCGAGATCTACGAAAGTATTGAAAAATCAGTTTAAGTCATATAAACTGATTGACACAATGTACATGTAACTGACGTTACTCTGTTGTTGTTTTTTTTTTATATAAAAAGTAGCTCCATACCTAATAATTTGGTATAAGGTATCGACTCTCTTTTTAATTTCATGTCCAAGATATATGTTAAAATACATAAACTAAACCATGGTTTGAAGACCAAATCATTGTTGTGGTGGTTTGAACATATTTTATTGCACAAAATATATACAATGGGATTGGGCACAAGTTCTAAAAACTTAAATCGCCCTCTCCCTACATGAGATATTATAACAGGATGAATTAGAAGTGTCCAACAGTTTGTACAAAATAAATAACAAGTAAATTAAATAAACTCTCATTATGGACATATATAGACTGCTACATTATTGTTTAAACAAATAGTTATAAAAAATGTGTACAATCAGTTAAATCTACCAGAATGTTGAATATAAGAATGTACAATAGAAAATAGATATTCATTTTCAGCAATACTGAGTGATGTATCCCCCCAGAGTAAAGTCTGAATGTCAACAATAAGACTTTATTAAATCTCAAGAACTTATCGAAAAACTCTTTCCTGGCCTCGTTGTAGTTAGGGCACGAGAAAAAATAATGATGTGTATTTTCTACCTTACCGCAGGAACATAGTGGACTGGATATTATATTACATCTATAAAGATCAGCGTTTAGCAAGCAATTGTGCCGAAGCCGTGTATGCAGTATATTGTTGCGTCTTTTACCAAAATTAAAATATGGCGGAGCTTCTGTTATTTTTTGTTTAGTTTTACTTTTGAAAACAGACAAAGAGCTCGAAAGTCTGGTATTTAGCGGTAAGGAATTCCACTCATTTATTACAGTTGGTACGAATGATGATTTGTAAGTTTGCAATTTACATACAGGTATACTATAATTTTGTGAGTTTCTTATATATGCAGAAGCATTACATCGCATATCAGGTATAATCTCAGATAGGTAATCTGGTACTAAATCATTGTGAATTTTGTACATGGTATTTAATCTTTGGATCTTGCGTCTGTCGCTGAGTGGTTCCCAGCCTGTTTCAAAATACAGAGAGTCTCTAGAGGCAATCATAGTTAGTCCAGTAACAATCCGAGCTGTGTGTAGTTGCAATTTCTCTAATTTTTCAGAATCGATGGATAGACAACCACCCCATACAACTGAAGCGTACTCAAGTTGGGGACGGATAAATGAAGTATACATAAGTGAAAGGCTTTTTCAATTTATTTTAAACTTAAGTTTTTTCAAAAGACCTAATTTTTTGTATGCATTAGACAGCAAGATTTCAATGTGAGATGACCAACTTAAGTTGTATGAAAACGTTACCCCTAGATGCTTATGAGTTTGAACATATTCTAATTGGCTATCGTGGAAAAGGAGTTTTGGAAATTCTTTGTTTTTTCTTGTGTTAAAAAATACAACCTTAGTTTTAGAGGGATTAAATTTTAGCAACCATTTTTTAGACCACTCTTCAAGAGATAAAAGATCATTATTCAGATGACTTTCTATAGATTTGACACATTTAGATGCATACTGCAAACTGTTATCATCAGCAAAAAGTCTACAAAAGCTTGACATCTTGTCAGCTACATCGTTCACGTAAATTAAAAATAACAACGGACCTAATACAGAGCCTTGTGGAACACCTGCATAAAGGGATTCAGTAGGGGATACCAGGTTTTTATATATCACTCTTTGCGTTCTATTCTCTAAATAGCTTTTTAACCAACTATACATATCTTTCTTTATACCATACATTTTTAATTTAAATAAGAGTCCTTTGTGCCAAACACGGTCAAAGGCCTTAGATAAGTCACAAAAAATCATACAGCAGGATTTGCCTTCATCAATATTTCTAACGATGTTATCATATGTTTCTAACAACTGACATACAGTAGAGTGACCAGGTAAGAAACCAGCCTGGTATTTATAAAAAATATTGTTAGAGTGAAAATAGTTGTACAAGTGTTTAAATACAATACGCTCCATCACTTTACTGACACAGCTTAACAATGAAACAGGTCTATAGTTAGATAAAACTGCAGGATCATCTTTTTTAAACAAAGGGATTACATTAGTTAATTTCCATATTTTTTTGGAAAAACACAGTCTTTCAATGAACGGTTAAACAATAAGCACAGAGGTTTAACAACAGATAATTTTGTTGTTTTAACATTTTATGGCTAATACAGTCTTCTCCAATGGCTTTATTGACAGGTAATATAGATAAAATGTCAATAATTTCTTGTTCACAAATAGAGATATTGTCAAAAGCACTATTACACTCAATGTTTTCTTTAGGTAATTCAGACGTTTCATCATCAACACATCAAAATAAGTGTTGAGTACATGTATCTTATCTTCCTCAGAAAAAGCAAAATTAACATCACCTGATGCAGATGTGTACTGTAAAGGGGGGATGTCTGTGGTTGATTTACTTTTAAAAGTGTCTCTTATACCCCATTCATACGACATGATTTGCATACCTCAGTATATTTTACTCATATGTAAATTTACTCACAGGTGCAATTTTTGTCGTATGAACTGATTTGCTCACATGTAAATTCTGCACAGTTGAGTAAATTTACACCTGGTCAGGGCTAGGTGCAAATCAACTTTTGCATACATGTTGTCGCAAATTAATAGCTCATGTGTGTAAATATTGTCGTATGAACACGCAGCAAATTTACTTATGTATGTATTTTGTTTTGTTTATTGCATAAATCTCCATTTTAAGTGTGTTTCAGTTGTTTATGCATTGTTGTGTGTATAATATCAGTCTGTTAACATGGCGGCTAAAAGCAAAACAAAAAAAATGGATTTTTTATGGTCATTTTTGCTGTACTTCAAAGACAGCTGAAAGTAATATGAGTTTAGATTAGGGTACTGCTTTAAAGGATACGCCGGGTTGTTCTAGCATAGTTCTTTCCACAAATGGATTTTTCAACTCTGAAAACAAGAATCCACACTACCGGTATATTTCCAATGTCCTCTGAGATAAATTTGAATTTGCAAAAATATGCGCATCTTGCACCCTTTTTGGCAAACCTATGTTTATGCCTCTAAATTAAATAGATATAGCTGTGGTCCCGCAAACATGTGCCCTGCAGGATTAATAAGTAGTCCCCTTACAATTCAAGTAGTCTTCATTGGAATGCTCCGGAAGTGTGATAGGAATAGGCATTACATCAATCGCCCGGGCCCCCGGGCCATTATAGATTGACTTTCTTCTACCTTTGTTTTTAAACCAAGGCAAGCTACTGACATATAAATTGATGCTACAGGAATTTCAACAACCCTGCTGATAATAAGCATTTTATAGCATTCTTGATCCTTGGCAACCGGTCCCACCATGAATTTCTAGGGAGTTCGTGTTTATTTCCTATTCATTATGATAATATATTTGTTTCGTTTGATTTTTTTAAAAAATTGACTGCCCATTTCATTCTCCTAGAAAATAAATATACATGTAATATTCAAGCAGATACTTCATAATGACCTCGCAAACTTAATGTACTGTAGATTTCCAAAGACCAAAAAGATTTCCAATCGTACTTTATTCTGCTGGAGACGTCATTCAGTAGAACAGCCATCTTTTTCTTATCACCCAACGGCTCTTCTATAGACTTTAGGACCGAGGCCAAGGAATTTCAAATTTAAAAAATGATGTTAATTAATTTTCCTTTTTTCATGTGTAAATTTTCCTAAAACTTATTAAGTTTGCTTTTTTCCGTACCAAAAAATAAATAGATCGGTTTTCCCCTTCTTTCTTTGAGGAACATTCAAAAGTTAATTTTATGCCCAAATAGTAAAAAATATACAAATACAAATCCACAGTTCTGAATCTGTGGATCTCCTTATTTTATATGAAAATATACGGATTTACTTACAGTATATAAATCTCGTCTGAACGCATCGCAAATTAACTTTTACTTATGTGTGTATATTTACTTATATGTAAATTTACACACATAAGCAAATTTTCGTCATATGAATGGGGTATTAGAAGTTTCCAGTAAAGCTTAGAGTTGTTTTTACTTGAATCAATTAGTTGTAATTCAAGAGTATTTTGATAATTTTCAATAGCATGTTTTTCATGTTATTAAATTTATTTCTTATATGCTTAAAATTATCCCAGTCACTCTGTTTATCACTTTCTTGTGCTTTTCGTCTCAATCTATTTTTTTCCCGATGGGTTTTCCTTAATAGTGAATCAAACCAAGGTTTGTCTTTAGGTCTTATTAATACTGATTTTTTCCGGTACACATTCCCTAACGAGATCTAGATATTTGGTTGAAAAATTTTCGGTAGTTTCGACAGTTGATTCTGCATTACAAATAAGATTTAAGTTTTTCTATATTAGCATTTTTGTAATCCCATATTTTCCTAACATAAGGTTGACTTTTGATGATACTAGATTTTAAAAAAACATAAGTTGCTTTATGATCAGTTAGTATACTGTCTGTGTTTATCACGCCTGAGTGGAGTGCTACAAGGTCTGAACTGATCAAAACTGGGTCAATAAGAGTATTCGAAGTGTATGTAGTTCGTGTCGGTTCGCTGATTGTGTTTGTCAAGTGATAATTCAGCATGATGTCTTTAATAGGAAATGTGCGAGTATTGTCAAGGGAATCAACGTTCAAGTCACCTACAATTATAAATTTGTTGGATATATCTGATACTTTTTTCAACTGACCATAAAAATTTGTCCCAAAAGGATTTTTCGCTATTGGGTGGACGATATATACAACAAAGGAAAAGATTACAGGTAGGTTCACTTATTTCTATCCAGACGCATTCGATTGACATGGGTTCAAGGTCAATGCGACGAATAGCACGAAAACATGAAGAAACATAGATAATGATACCTCCACCATTAGAATTTCTATCTTTGCGAAAAATTGTATCATAACCTTCAATCATAATGTCACTATTACAAATACTTGAGTCCAAGTGTGTTTCCGTGAAACATAAAATATCGAAATCCGCGATTAATGCTGTTACATTTTCAATCTTACGAGTAAACTCCTGATGTTTAAATGAAAGATGTCCAATGTGTGTATTTGATCATTTGTAGGTCCCGGATTTATTTCAATGTCTCCTGACAAAAGATGCAAGAAAAAAATAATTTGAAACCAAAATTGTTCATGGTTATACCTTACCAATAGGGCTAAATTATAGCTTTTGATCAAATATTTCTTGATTAAAAATGCTGAGATGAAAATTTATGGAAACGAACATGAATTAGATTTGAACGAATATAGTGAATTATTTTCTAAGCGTTTCATATATTATAGGGGATGCTCAATCCTCCATGGCACCTGATCCAACCTCTGATGTTTTGGAGATCCGTGTTTGCTCTGCTCCAATTTTGTATTGTTTTATGGATTTTTGAACTTGAATATTGTTACACCCATATGTTTCTAAAATAAACCTAGCTTTGAGTCAACATTGGATAAACTTGTTTAATTTCTATTACTAGTAACCACGAAATTTGCCCCAAGGAAAATTAGGAAATGTAAATACCCCCCCCCCCCCCACATACACACACTCACCCCTCTATCCTACCAATGGGGTCCAAATTTTGTTGTCTTCCTAGGGTAGATTAAGGAACAAGAGGTCCAGGGGCCACATCGCTTATCTGAGCAACTGGCTGGGTAAAGAGCGAAAATCAGTTCAGCATTGAAAAGTTTAAACATAAAAGTGGACTAAGGGGAGGGGTGTATTTTGGACAAAAAATAAATCTATACATCCTGCAGCTGCTTTAAATCTATATGATACATAATGGCTTTGCTATTTATAAGATTAACATTTTTATTGATATAGCCTTTATATTCTTTGTATAACTATGATCCACTTTAATGGCTCCTCTATCTCATTTATTTACATTACCTTTTTGGTGCTTTTATATTGATGATCAATCGTGGCTTTGTTGTTCTTGTAAAGAATTTCAACAATTTTTCCTATGCATTCCTTCCCAAAACCTTGATCACCCATTCTAACCCCAGAGGTTATGATTTGAACAAACTTGAATCCACACGACCTGAGGATGCTTCCATATAAATATGAGCAATCACTTCTTTGCTCTTTTCAAGTAGAAGAATTTTAAAGACTTTTCTTTATAATCCTTCTTAAAACTTTGATCACCTATTATGGCCCCACCATTGCCCTAGGGGTCAAGATTTGAACAAAGTTGAATCTACACTACAAGAGGACCATTTAATATTACTATGGCCAATCATGGCTATGCTGTTCTTGAGAAGAAAATTATAAAGATTTTTCCTATGCATTCTTATGATACACTTTGATCCCTCATTGAGGCCCCATCCTACCCCTGGAGTCATGATTTGAACAAACGTGAATCTACACTACCAGAGGATGCTTCCAATGGCATAAAACTACCGGGTATCTCTAATCAAGGTATTGCTGTTCTTGAGAAGAAGATTTTTTAAAAAAAATTCCTATGTATTCCTATGTTAAAAATTGATACCTCATTGTGGCCCCACCCTAACCCTGGGGGGTCTTGATTTGGATAAGCTTGAATCTACACTACCCAAGGATGCTTCCACATGAGTTTCATCTTTCCTGGCCTTGTGATTCTTGAGAAGAAGATTTTTAAGTATATTACTACATATTCCTATGTTAAACTTTGATCCCCCATTGTGGCCCCACCCTACCCCTGGGGGTCATGAATTACACAAACTTAAATTTACAATACCGGAGCATGACTCCACATGGGTTTCAGCTTTCCTGGCCCAGTGGTTCTTAAAAGAGGATTTTAAAATAGATGCCATCAATTTTTCACTAATTCATAATTATCTCCCCTTGGAAGAGGACATTTCCCTTCATTTGAACAAGCTTGAATCCCCTTTACCCAAGAATACTTTATGGCAAGTTTCGTTGAAATTGGTCCAGTGGTTCTTCAGAAGAAGATGAAAATGTGAAAAATTTGCGACGATACCGACGACGACGACAAGGACAATAACGACAGACAACGTACAAATTTAGATCAGAAAAGCTCCCTTGAGGCCTTTGGCTCAGGTACGATAATAACCCCCTCCTCACCCCCCCCCCCCTCCCCCATTCTACAAAACCTTGTAACTTGAATTCCTCATGATATTTTGTAGTTGCCAGCATATCTTTTGAAATGTGATGAATGGGAGGGTCTTTTACCTTTCAGTTTTTCACTTTTCTAGAGATGACACCATATGCAAGTGAAGGGCTTTAAATTAAGATTTTTTTTTGCTTGGCGCATATGGCCATTGAGCATTTAGAGTTCTTTATTAGCCAATGCATATTGTGACTCGGAGACTCGATGCTTAATGTCTCATCTGAAGTACCAAAAACTTTCACTTTCAGGTCATTTTTATGGCAAAGGTACAGCTGCTACCCATTTTTATCGACTAAGGATAGTCGCCGCTATTTAGAACAGTCACATGACCTTCTAATCATGGAGCGAGCGAGCACTCTATGCCGACTGTGACACGATTTTGTAATTTTGATTTTCACCCAGTTGAGTTTTATAATAAGGGTAAAATGGGGATTTAAAAATGCTTTTTTTTTCAAAACATGAGTCTATGTACTCATCAAACATTTTTCAAAGTAATCCCATCTTTTTTGGAAGAAACCTGGTTCTGTTTCAAAGATGTGCATTTAGGATGATGAATTCTGATTTTTATCCTAGGGTGCACATTGTAGCTTTTTCACTTGTTACACAACATGAAATTGAGTAACTAGTTCTAGTATTAGTAACATGTGAATTTTTTCTATCTTATATTATCCGCTTCTTAAGGTACTCCGATTATCAGCCAGGGAGGATAACTCTTTAATTTATCATTGAATTAAATCTCAAAATAAAGCATAAAAAATAAAACCTTGAAGATTAAATCTTTTCAAGCAAAATTTTCATTTTAAACCTCTCAATGTACTTCAAAGTTCTTTGAAGTTCTCGAAAAGGTGCTATTAAATGTCAAAATTTTAACCTCATAAAATATATATTGAAATTACGATAATTAAGAATATTTAGAGAAATTGAGGTTCTTTTAATCTGACAATAGACAGGAATATTTATTAACATGATATAAAATCAGATTGATTTATGGTGTTTTGCAATGATAGGGAAATCTTCATACAGTATGTATTGTAAAATTTTCGAAGTAAATAGAAGAAACTAGAGTACTTTTTATGTACAGATGAATAAATATTGTGCAATTTCTTCAAAAGTCTGGATACCTATGATTTTTATTTCTAAATTGTGTTTGTTTATCAAAAAACAAGATACAGTAAGGGCCAAATTCGGCCTACCATCAAATTTAAAAATATTTTGGAATACAAGTCTAGAGGACTTATCTTTTCAGATGACAGTTGTTACAATTAAGAAATATATAACAAGTTTATAAACTTCAATGGGAATTGAAGTGGGTGGGTGACGTGATCAAATGCTGTGAAGGCCGAAGGGCTTCTCAGAAGATTTGATCACGTACCGACCCACTTCAATTCCCATTGAAGTTTATGAACTTGTTATTTATTACTTATATATACATTTGAGACAGATAATTGAATATTTTCGAATTAAATAATTGCACTAGCCGTCCGTCGTAGATTTTGAAAAATGACGCAAGGTGTAAATCGGCTTGAATGGCGGTTACGCTTCGAATTCACCAGGCTAAGGCTACTTCTGATCGTAGATTGTTGTCTGGAAATACTTTTATTTATGAAAAACTGATAATCAATGCTGAAAAGACACAAGAAACACGTCCGATTCGAAGATCGATGATAAAAAGTTGGAGGAATTTCGGTCGCCAGAAAGGGATGGATGGATCCGATGGATGGAAACACATGACCGAGCCAGTTAATTCGCAATCAACTGAATTTATTCAAAACATTTAATATATGATTTCAATGAATAAAGGCATATTTATGATGAAAACACGGAGACACTGGCGACAGCTTATTGTTACGACAACTCCGAAGTGTTTGTTAGCTGTTTGTGGCGTGATTGCAATGCTTTGATATTTCCCAACATATTTACACATTTATCGTGAGTAGAATTTAATGAAATTATTATAGTTTTTCATGGAATTTTAACTAAAGGTCTAGCCAAAAAATTAGGATATCAATTAAACTTTTGAGACTGTGCAGCTGACAAAAGTGTCATAAAAGTTGTAAACAAACGCTAGTTTTCATGTGTATATTCTCTATATACGCAGGTTAAATCGATAGCCAAAAAATGTATGAAATACTCGTTTACATTGCAAATAAAATATTAATTATTTTACTTGCTTATTTTGTTCATTTCTATAAAAAGCAAGTAAAGCAAGTCATTTTGTACCGGTAGAGATCATTGCGCCGTGTGATTAGGTCATGTATTGACCTCTGACCTCTGACAAACTTCATACAGAATTGAAGATATTTGTTCTCTGTATGTTTATATAATGGAGAGATACCACAAATGTATATACATTTGTGTATAACTTGGTATTGGAGAAACAACGCTGTCATTTTTGCATCCTTTGCACCATTTTATTTTCTTTTTGACGTTGTATGAACATATGTGACGTCGCTGAAATTATTAATCAAGAGAACAATATATATATATATATATATATATATATATATATATATATATATATATATATATATATATATATATATATATATATATATATATATATATATATATATATATATATATAGACAATTTTTATCCTCTGAAACTAGTAGACATACAACGTGCAATCTCTCTCTATCTCTCAATAAATATTTTTCTTTCATTAAATACTAAGGATGGCATTCGAATACAGAATTGCTAATCGGTTAAAGACGTTTCGACCGATTAACTATAAAAAATACGCATATTCTCGATTTATTACATTTTTACTCTTGAAATACTGTAATTTATTCATTGAATGAAAATGATATCCTGTCACAGTGTGAAAGGATATCAAAATGATATATCCTGTCACAGTGTGAAAGGATATCAAAATGATATATCCTGTCACAGTGTGATGAATATCATAAGTGCCAGGGTTTGAAATTAACAGTGGCCCACTCGCAATTTGCGACCAATATTCCTTGTGGGGAACTTAAAATTACGTTCAAGTAGCCCACATGGCGATTAGAAAATTTACGTTGATAAATATTTGTTTTTCAATTTTGTCCGGATGTTCTTTTTTTTTTTCCTGAAAAATTTCGTAATCAGCGAAGTGCTTTATATTTACCAATGTGAAGTACTTATACATAAAGCGTCTGAGTGATTGTGACGGACATAATGTGGCATCGACGCGTCAATGAGCCAAACAAACCAAAAAGTATCTTGGTTGTATCTGTGAAAAACCTGCCATGTGCTTGAATATATGATGTTTAATAACCATATCAATCTTTTTAAATAAAAGAGTACTACTTCAAATTTAGATAAGTAGTGCATGATGTTTTTACGGATAGAAAAGAAACACGAAGCATAAAAAAATAACGAAAAATGGGGTTGTTGTATTTTTATTCAATAGATGGTGTGATAATTTGTGGGCGAATAAATTTTGATGTGAGCCCCAGAATTGCAAGGTTTAGTAGCCCACATGGCGATCAAGGATTACAAGTTAGTTTAAAACCCTGAGTGCGGGAAAACTCTAGATTTCCCTTCCCCCTTGACCTAATATAAGATAGATGGAAATAAATAAACCATTCTGACAGCGAATAAAACTGTCAAAATTACCAAAAATATGTTGCCAAATCCATGTTTACAGTGTTTTCACCCCACTTAGCTATGACGTCTCAACCGATCAACTATGACGTCATATAGCCTATGATTGTATTACAAAAAGACAGAGGCAAAGGAAAAATAAAAAAAAAAATATTTAAAAATGTAATCAACAGAAAATCAATGTTTGTAGTTGAATATGGAATTTATTTCACTCGTGAGACAGGATTTTTTGATATTTTCACTCGTGCTTCGCACTCGTGAAAATATCAAAAATCCTGTCCCACTCGTGAAATAAATTCCATATTCAACAACAAAACATTGAATATCATTTTTTTTCTAAGTCTATTCATATACAAAAGGAGACAAGTTTACAAATTTTTAAAACCGTTCTATTTGTCTTGATTCTTGATAAGAAAATTATATGCATACTATTATATATATATATATATATATTATATTTTTTTTATTTTCAGTGGACTAGAAAAAAAATCAAGAAATCGTGAATCATGTCTGAGAAAAAAGACCAAGATATTTTTTCCACAGCAGATTTCACCTAAGTTCATTCAGTGTTGTTACCATAATTAGTATTTAGTCTGAATTTCCATTACTTATGCAACTATATACCTTTTCAACTGCATATGGGTTTGATATCTCTCAGTTGATTCGATACGCAAGAACATGTTCTATGTATGACAATATCTACAAGACGATGTTATTGATATGCAAGTTGATGAAAGAAGAATATCATTAGTCTCGTTTATAGTCATCATTTCGTACATGTAAGTTCCATTGTTAATACGATGACCTTTATAGCAAATACAATATATCGTTAAGTCAAATGCTAAGTGACATTCTTCATACAAGTTGTTAGACCATTATTTATACTCTGAATTATCGCCAGAGTTTTCTTCTATTTTCCGATCATGACATGGAGCACACGGGAGTGTTACGGGAAAGGAGGGGTTGCTCACTCCGCCATAGCACCTGATCTCACCTGTGATGTTTTAGATGACCGTGTTTGCTCTGCTCCTATTTTGTATTTTATATATATGGACGATTAAGCTTCTTATATCAATATATTACATCAAGTACACATGAAGTTTACTTCTAGATTTCTAGAGCATGTCAGACGCGTTTAAATGAAGAAGATATACCGGTATCAACTTACTTGCAGGTTAAAGTAGTAAACATACATTCTTTTTATTATCTTTGGTTATGACACACCAAATTCACAAAAATGAGCTAAACATAGTTTCACAGTCGATAAACTAGGTTTATCGGTTGTAAACTATAGTTTACGGACTGTAAACTATAGTTAACAACGTTAATCTATATTTTACATCCGTAAACCATAGTTAACGCGATAATCTATGTTTCACAACCGTAAACTATACTTAAAACTGAAAACAATCTTTTGCGATTGCAAAACATAGATTATCTGATAAATACAGTTTCACGATTTGTAAACTATAGTTTACAAACCGTTAATTGTAGTTAACGATCTGATAAATATAGTTTCACGATTTGTGAAACTATGATTAACAACTCTTAACTAAACGTGAATCTATATTTATCAACAAAATCTATTGTTAACGCTTAATATTTACATTTCCGATACATTTCCCCTGTGATTCTTTACAAAATAAAATGAAGTATATTTTCTCATGAACTACATTAGGTATGTATCACGAATAAGCATGGATATCTCCATTGTTACGTCACAATACCGCTCAGGCTCTTGACGTCAAAAATATAGTGCACACTGTTTTGTTTTAAAAATGACAGTTGAACGGTAAAGTTATGGCAAGTCATCAGAAATGTAAATATAAGAAATGAATTTAATTTTTTGAAGATTCATGAGGTATATGAACTACAACGCTTGACGCCGGCATATTATCACGAAGCGCTAACGCGCTTCATGAAATATGCCGGCGTGAAGCGTCGTAGTTCATAACCTCATGAATCTTCAAAAAATTAAATTCATTTCTTAATTACAGACAGATAAAAATGTAGATTATCATTCGTAAACTATAGTTGACAACCGTTAAATATAGTTTTACAGATGAAAACTATACTTAACGAATCGTTTACTATACTTAACGAATCTTTAACTAAAGTTTACGGTTTGTAAACTATAGTTTACAGTCGATAAACCTAGTTTATCAAATGTGAAACTAGGTTTATCTCATTTTTGTGAATTTGGCGTGCCATATTTGGTATTCCGCCTTTGGCACTCCATGTACATGTATATACATGTATATTACTATATTGCAGCAAAATAAATTAATAATCACTTAAAAAACATAAATTTGTCTTTTCAAATTTTGTTACCTATATTTTTTACATCTCATCCAGTTCCACCAGCCACATCCAGTGTAGTAAGATGTTGATGTATAATAGGTCTCTGGCACAACCATATGAAAACTAAAAAGGCATGTCCTTCATTGGCTTGCAGTTTTAAAAATTACATTTTTAAAACAATAATCAATCACCTTAAAGTTTAAAAAAAATGTGAAAACCCTTCTATAAATAGAATAGTATATGTAATTAGTACAAGGTATATATGTCATATTAATGTAGGAATTTTACCAAGCAATTAAAGTCGGAAGATATATCTTTCTCCATTCTAAAAGTATTTACTTAGAAATATTTCTTGTAATACAATAATATTGCTTACCCTATGACATAATTAATATTCCATAATGCATATGTAATAGAAAGAAGTACAACAAGCTGTTTCCACGCCATTCTGATCAATGAAAAAAAATTACGTGTACAATATGTTAATTCTTCCTTGTTTGGGTTCAAGAACGTTTTATGCTCCTATCAAAGTCTAACGCTCTGTTAGGTTGGGTTTGATTACACAACCCAAAAAGTGCACTAAAATTAGTTTTTCTAAAGAACATTTGTTCAAATGCAACGCAAAACCCAAACCGAAGCACAATTTGTCCTCGTCCCCATGAAATCAATGAACATTTAAAAATCCAGATTTTTCTTTAAAAAAAAAACACCCAGTTGAATAGACTTGATCAAAAATAACAAATTCAATTCTTCTTAGTTTAAAGTCGCTTAGTCCGATTCTAATCGCGAAAATAATATTTTCGTTTTTCTTCTTGAAAAATAATTGTCCATTAATTGTTTCAACTTTTGTCAAATTATATCCCCAAAGTCCTTTTCTTTTAAAAGATATCAAAATTCAAAAGTTAAAAAATAATTTTTGTTAGGTCACACAAAAAACAAACCTTTGTTGATATCACGTGAAACCAACTTCGAAATATTAAAGTTATCGATTAGACCTATATCTCATGAAGAACAAACCCGAGCAATTTTTTTTCACAACAAAGTACTAGTACCTGTACACGGACGATATTTTAGCCTTCGTTACGAAACTTCCTTTAAAAAATATCTGATTTTCCTTTATTCTTAAATATGCATAATAATATAAAAATTACTATGGACTATATTCAATTAATGTCTTGATTATATTATAACCAATAGAAAAAAAATATTCGGGTTTGAATTATCCTCAAATTTAGATATAACCGATAAGTATATGTTTTCAAAGGTGAATTCACACAACAGATCTTAACTTCCCGTCAGGAACTTTTGTTTATCAATAATGTTTTTGATCTATTTTTTCCATGTAAGGATTGTTGTATCAAACTATTAAATCAATTTCATAATTTATTTTTATATATTATCTATGTAATGACGTACTTTTATTGTGTAAGGTAAAATGTGCCTGTTTCGGATTAAGCGACTTAAGTTCATTCCAAAGTTCATACAATATTTAACGTAGTTAATGTACACTTACTAAACATTTAGTTAAATGTGTGTAATGTAGAATTTACTGCACAGGGTATTTGTATAGTCAGGTAACTTACTGAATACACGGCACTTTGTAGCATCTACAAATTGTCTTTATAATAAAAAAAATTTAAATGCTTCTGCAGACAGTTTTACATTGATGGTATTATTTTTCTTGCGTTGTGACCGAGACTTTATTATTCATCCTATCCGGTATTTGTGAATTTTCAATAAAAGAACTTTATCATTATTTTATCTTTATCATTGTTTCAGAATGTTTCCGGATGAGAACCTCAAATAAAAAAACATAGCTTACAAAAAGAAGCCTCTGTGCATTGGTCCAGTTTTATTGTCACATAAAGCTATCCAAAATGAAGAAATATGTGGACCTGATCTCCAATCAAGTTCTGATCTTTTCTTTCAACTTAAAGAACAATAATGATAAACAAGAAACAAAGCTCTTTTTCCGTGATCAGGAAGTCGTGAATTCGAATCCCAGCCGCGACTGACCTAAGTCGATCAAAAATAGTAGCAACTGAAACAAAACTTTTACATGCCTTGAAAAGCTTGTCTTGAAAAGGTCAAAATTAGACATATTCGGCACTCATGGGCGTTTAGCAATGAGGCAAACGTGACACGAGACCTCGGCTTTTAAGGTATCATCTGTAGGACCTGTGACTATCGCTTCTATTGTATGTCTAATGTTTGACTCGGCACGGCAAACTAGAATCGACCCCGAGTTTTCCGTCCAGGAAGCTCTCTACGCTTTCGTAATTTGGCGACTGAAAGATTTGAAAATATAAATATAAAAAGTATACATTTAGAAGTATTAATCTTTCAAAGATTGTTTAACAGATACATTAACTTCACTGTAAATTATGGTTTCAAGAAGAAATAGGGTCTTGAAAATAAGAGAGAATATCCAAAAAGATATTTCTAGACTATTTCGAAATACCATCCATATGCTCGAAACCTCTAAGCAAGCTAAGGTATACATTTAAACATTTAAAATTCCTTCAAATAGGTGCCCGTTTCATACATGCACGAACAGTGCAGAAGAAATAATCTGTTTAAAAATCTGAAATCAATATTGACAATCTAGACTTTGAGTCTGACAGAGGCCCTAAGATGGGCATCTGGTCAGTTTCCTTTTTTTGCATATTGACCATCTACTTTGCAGCACAAGGGATTGAGTCCAAGTTTTTGAACTTCAAAGCTGGCTATGAATATGTTTATCGTTATGAAGGTCACTCTTCTTTCAAAGACCTAGGAAAATTCATCATTAAAGCTAAGGTAAGTTTTAAATTAATTTATAAAAGATTGTTTCTGTTTGTTGTTTTAAGTCAAATTCGAGATTTTTTTTATTCATAAATAAGCGTCACGGTATGCAAGCCAAGGGCTTCAAATTAAAATATTTTCTTTGCACACAGAGCTATGGAGCAATGAAGATTTTTTTTATCGCCTAATGTGACACGGGCGTCACTTTTTTAGTCTCATCCGAAAGACCGGTGACTTTCCCTTCTGGTGTCGAGCGCTTGGCGAAGGAACTGTCACTTTCTATGTGAAGACTAGGTTGAGAAAGAAGAAATAATGGACAAATGTTAAACAAAATGCAAACGAAAGAACAAATACAGAATGCACTTAGAGGTTGAGGTGCAAATAATTTTCTGAAGATACACAAGATCTATTAGAATTAGTTAGACCTATTTAAAAAAATCTCTCCTTCGTCAATGGTTGACTGTTCACCGTAGCGCAATCGATAGTACGCTTTCTTCGTGATCGGGGGGAGTCAGTTCGAATCGCGGCCTCGACTGGCCTTAGGCAATAAAAAATGGGCAGCAACTGTTCCTTTTCCTTCTTTTCCATGCGCTCGGCATTTTGAAGTGAGAGTTGCGGGTTCTTTGAATGAGACCTTAAAAACTGCGGCCCCGTGTCATGACATGTGTTGGCACAATAAGGCTCCTCGCTGCTCAAGGCCCCTGAGTGCCGAGTAAAGGTCAAACTTTGAAGCCCTTCACTGGTATATGGTGATGTCTCTACATGAGTGAAATATTCTCGAATGGGACGTAAAACAATCAGTCAATCATATTTATACAATTTAGGCCATCATATGCTCTTGGAAAGAAAAAGCAGAATCGTGTTAATTGATTCAACCACAAAAATATTTCATACCTAAATCTGGGCTTGAGTGAGGAAATATAGTTGAAAATTGATTAACCTTACATAAGTCTTGTAGAGCTCGTTTTAAATGTGCAGAGATACATTTATTCAAACATTTTAATTCAAATCAAATCATTCTTAATTATTAATTATGTAGAAATAAGATCAATTGATGTATGTTTTGTGAAAATTATTTTTACAATTACAGTTATCAACCAAAAACTAATAATAGCTTAATATTATAATGTCAAGTTATGAGTGAAAAATTCTCGAGAGGGACGTTAAACAATATACAATCAATCAATATCAACTTTCTTTTGGCATTTCGCACGTAAGTGCACCTCTTTTAGAATGCTTCTGCAGGCTGTTTTATACGATATTGGACTTCCATGAGCAAATTTGGTGTCTTTTTCGTACCACTGAGGCTGTTGATTTAGAGTCAAATGCTGACTGGCGTTTTCCATACTAATTTTAGGCTATTGTTTACACACAGTATTATAGACGATTTTTTCGCTATTTCCCGATCATGACAAGAAGCATACGGCGGGTGTGTTCGATCGGCAGGGGCTGTTAACTCCTCCATGGCACTGATCCCACCTCTGATGTTTTGGGGATCAGTGTTTGCTCTGCTGCAATTTTTTTTTGTTTAATGGACTTTTTAGCTTGAATACTATTCCTAAATCCATATGTTTCATTAAGGTTATATTTTTGTATTTCAAAGGCCCTGTATGTTAATGTTTCTGTAACAGGAAATGAGAAAATGTATGCCATTTGGCTGGACCGGGAATCGAACCCGGGACCCCTGCATCTCTAGTCAGGTGCTCTACCAACTGAGCTATCCAGGCCGATATCCACGGCTCAAACCTTACATTTCTAATACGAGAAGTGATATCTTAAAAGTAAGGAACAGAGAGGTTAAATAATCTGTTAGAGAAAATATTGAAAGTAATTTCGAAATGCAAATTAAAAAGTTTTCATTGAAGTTAGTTTTAAGCTCACGTTTAAACCCACGTGAATCTATATATTATGTCATACCATATGATTTTTCAGATACAGCGAAGTTTTTAAAAACATTTTGTGTGAGCAATAAGCAGGATAGTTACATATACCTTTTTAAGGATAAGCTGGGGTATTAGTTTAATATAGCAAGTATCGCTCTCAGCATAATTTTTTTGATATGTGAAGATAACTTACAGAATTCAAATAAAGAACCGGTAATGAAAATGAATTTTAACCTATTGCATTTCAAATTGTCATTTGAGGTGACATCTGTTTTAGAGATGGGCTGTTTTAGAACAATTAGATTTCATTGTCTGACTGGTGAATTTTAGGGTAATTATTCCTTAAGTATTCAAAATTTTATGATATTGACAAATGAACTTCTAACTGAAATTAACGAAAATGCACTTCTTGAAAATGACAATAAGCATACTTAAAAGTAGTGTGAAATCCACAGTACTTTGTTCATTACGCCAGAGATAGTCATCAGAGCATGTATTAAATGATGGCTGATCTTTTTGTGGATTGAATATTCATAAGTTGTAAGAAAAGAAATTTGTACTTCAGTATTGAATTTTTATAATGAATTAAATCTTGAATTATGAAATAATACCACAATTTGATTTCAGAGATAATTTGTACTAATAACCTTGAGAATCTCCTTGACATTTGTTTATCTGTTTCTCAAATCAGGAGGAGGGCAATACGAAATCACTATACTAGTATTAACATCCTATCCAGTGACTAAGTATTTCCTTCTATTTGCTTTCAGAGAACTACCAAGGGGAACTTGAAGGTTATTTTTTTTTACTTTTGGTATTAAATATACCAGGTGGAGAATAAGTACTCATGATCATCACCCCTTTCAAATATATATATTTTTACTCTTTCGCAGACTTCAAACAAAGCACTAATTTTCGTAGTATTCGCAACTGAACCGCTTAATACATGAACATAACTTTTAATGCAACCGGATCGATAGATCCGAGGCGTATATTGTTTTTGTCTTGTCTGTTTGTCTGTCTGTTGTCAACTTTAACCTTCGCAATAACTGAACCATGAAAGATGGAGGCTTCATATTTAGTATGCATACTCCACTTATGAAGCTCTTTCAAATTACATCAATGTCATTGACCTTGTGACCTTGACTGTTACCTATAAGCTAAAAATAGATTTTTCGATTTAAAAAATAGATAAACCTTCGCTATAACCGTTGAACCATGAAAGATAAAGACTTCATTTTTAATATGTCTACTCCACTAATTAAGTTCTTTCAAATGACACGAAGTTCAATGACCTTGTGACCTTGACTGTGACCTTTATGCTACAAATAGATTTTTTCGAACTTTCGCCATAACTTTTGACCCATACGAGATAGAGACATCAAACTTGGTATGCATACTCCACCAATTAAGTTCGTTCAGCTGACACCAAGGTCAATGACTTTGTGACCTTGACTGTGACCTTTATGCAAAAAATATTTTTTGAAACTTTGTTGCCGCCGGGCGCATAGTGTTTTTACAAACAAATCTTGTTTATCACTATTATGTTCAAACTAGTATGGAGTTGCATATTAAGGGAAAGTATATATCTCCGATATATAATAATGCACATACTATTATGATAAAAACGGCAAATAACCACCATCACATTCCGACACACATACACACCACTACCACTAAAAAAACCAACAACACTGTATATCCTAAAAATTTATATCCAGCACTAAAAAAAAACAACGACACGAACAATAACAATTGTCAAATTTTCGGGACGCCCTGTCCCTTCCTCAGGACAAAGAGAAAAGTTAAAAAGTCATAAGAACAAAGGAAAAAGAGAAACAAAAAAAACAACTAGCACTACTACTAAACACTATATATTTACATACTTAGTTACATGTTGAATTGGAAATTTTTAAGAACACTGTTAAGGCCGGTATACACGGTAAGAATTGTATTATAAGATTTGTATAGATATCGAAAAACTCGTGGTTTTATGGGAAAGGGAAGAGGACTTGTGGAATATATCAAGCTGTAGCTACCACAAGAAAGATGCTAGAAGCAGACCTTATTATTATCATTTTAATTATTTTGACAGAGAGAGAAATATGGCAGGAGAAAACACGTGGGAATAATAGTTTATTTACAATCTTATAAGATATGTATTAGCGTGTGTACAAGAAAGTATTTTGATACAAAAAGTATTATAATACTTGTATTATACTACAAATCGGTGTATACCGGCCTTTAAAGAAAAAAATCCGGACCGCTATGAAATACGTCCGGTCTACCGGGTATTCTCGGGTGAAGTGTGATTTACACAATTGAACGAAATAATTATGCTAATTGATTACGACAATCAGTAAATCGTACATTATATCATTCTCTCAAAATGGCGTAACTATACTTGATAAAGAATAATCGAAGAAAAATGATATAGCAGGGATATTTTAACATATGAATTATGATCTATTTTAAATTTTGAAATGTTTTAGGACTGATTATCGGGAAAAAATAATTAACAAAGGCGTAAGCAATACATAGTTATGTGGGTTGTTCGAGAGTAGGTAACGCAAATTAACTGTAGAGTTTACACTAAATTGAGAGATCAATCTTGTTTAGTATCATCAGGAATTGGTCTAGTTTACGTTCATTCTGGTGAAGTCATTCAGTTTGTTAATACCATTAGGGTGGAATGACTTCAAACTGTGCATCCAGAACTATTCTTTGCTTTTTCTCTGAGCGTCTGTCCACCTTGGGTTATGGTCAATCACCACTACTGTCATGTCCTCCCATTTGTGACCCTCAAGGTTGAAATGTTCACAAACAGATTCATTGAGTTTTTGGTCCTAATGGTCGAACGGTGGTTATTGACTCTCCTGCGGAGATAATAATAATAATAATAATAAATAATAATAACATTTGTATAGCGCCCTATTTAAAATAAATTACTCTAAGGCGTTGAACAGACAGTATTTCAGATATACAAATAGTTAAATACAACACAATAATCATAAAAACTAAAATTATTGTACGAGATCTTTACTTACATATGAGTAAGCTAAAATTATAAGCTGCTAGAGTAAGATTAACTTGAGATCAACTTAAAAATTTCACGCAATACAGATTGCCCAAAGAAATAGTCTGAGGACAATAAAACTCGATACCTTGTTCAAAATAAAAAAAATACTCGTCGTATGCTATCTTAAAAAGATGAGTCTTAAGATCTCGTTTAAAAGCGAAAAGTGAAGTCTGGAACCGGAGAGCATCCGGTAAACCATTCCACAAAGTTGCTGCTGCATGGTCAAAACGACGCGTTCCGTATGTCTCCGTGCGAACACGAGGTTTCACAAGTTGTCTGGAGTCATATGAGCGTAGAGTTCTTGACGGTTTATAGACTGTTATGAGTTCCTTTAGGTATGATGGTGATGTCCCCTGGAGTACTTTGAAAGTGTATAAAAGGATCTTATAATATGATCTAAATTTAACTGGAAGCCAGTGAAGAGATATCAGGACTTCGGAGATATGATCATGCTTCTTAGTTCGGGTGACAATCCTTGCTGCAGTATTTTGTACTTTCTGTAGCCGTGATATCCAAAGAGTAGTGCATTTCCATAATCAAGTCTTGATGTAACTAGAGCGACAACTAGAGTCTTACAAGCATCTTCTGTTATGAATGGACGAATTCGACTAATATTTCGTAGGTGGTAAAAACAGGATTTGGACACTGCGCTAATCTGATTCTCCATGGTAAGTGATTTGTTGAAAAACACTCCTAAATTCTTCACACAATCTGATTCACAGATGACAGCACCATCAAAATCCATTTGTTGTGTAAAAGATCTTTTAAGCTGACTCTTTGGTGTAAAAACGATAAACTCAGTTTTATCCTGGTTCAGTTTTAGATTTAGATTTGCGCACATCCAGCTTATCACGTTAGCTAAACAAGTTTCTAGTCGACTTTCTAAATCTGGCCATGTTTCGTTCGGTTTTATAACAAGGTATATTTGTGTGTCATCTACATAACAGTGGAACAGCATACCATGATCACGACAAATTTTACCGATAGGTTTCGAGAAAAGGAAATACAAGCCTGGTCCAAGCACTGAGCCTTGTGGTACTCCGAACCGCAAAACAAGATCTTCGGAAGCACTCCCACCAATGACTACTCTTTGTGTGCGCTGTGTCAAGTACGATTCGATCCATTCCAGAGCTGCCCCAGAAATCCCAAAAGAGAACATTCAGGAGACGTCTGAGTAAGATGGTATGGTCGATCACATCAAACGCAGCAGACAAATCTAGCATCACTAGGGCCATACAGGAATTTTTATCAAGCGCTGATACAATGTCATGATGGACTCGGAGGAGTGCCGTCTCTGTAGAGTGGCATGCTCGATATGCTGACTGCAGTGGTTCCTGTAGATTGTTCACTTCCAGATGATGCTTAAGTCTTTTTTATACTACCTTTTCGAGTATTTTTGAAATAAATGGTAAGTTGGAAACTGTTCTATAATTTTTCAGTTCATTACAGTCAAATTCCGGTTTCTTCAGAATAGGGCGAATTATAACCTCTTTGAAGGTTGTCGGTACTGAAGATTCAGATAATGATTTGTTTATTATTACTGTTATTAAGGGAAGCAACTCTTCAATGAATGGTTTAAGTAAAGATGTTGGGATTGGGTCAATCTCATAAGATATCATAGATCTCCTTATTTGTAGCTTCAGTGAAAACAACAAGTTTCTGATCCACATATTGAATATCACTCTTCAGTGCCTCGCTAACATTAACTTGCTTAGATTTACTAAGTTCAGATCTGATCGTTTCAATTTTTCCAGTAAAAAACTCACAAAACCTATTTGCTAACATCTCTTTGCTGTCATGTGCTGGAAAGACGGTCTCCTTAACCTTCCCCATGAGATTGTTTGTTAGGTTATATAGTTGTTTTTTGGTCATGTCCAATTTCTAATATCTTTGTGGAGTAGTAATCCTGCTGCGATTGCAACAGCAGTTTGAATAATCGGTACACAATTGTCTCTAGATTTGCTTGTGTATCGGTAAGTCAGTTTCACGCATTTTCCGCTCTGCTTTTCTACGAAATCTCCTGTTTCACCAATATACTGTTTGGAGCAAACTTTGCAACTTATGAGATAAATGCAGTTGTCATTATGACAAGACACATTCCCTAATATTTTGTAGCTGCGGCCTGTAACAGGGCTTTTAAAACTGTCTGTATCAGTGCTGTGCTTACAAAGAAGACATCTTCTGTCAGAGCAAGTTTTAAAGCCCCCGTTAGGTAATGGGTTGTCCAGTCTACCTCGAAAATATAAAATTTCCCCGTCAAACACATCTATAGCCATAGCGCATTCTCTTGCGTTTCGAATCAAATGAGATATAAACCCCGAATGCAGGTACTAAGGGTATATTGCTGCATATGTAAAAGATGTTGTCGATTCATAACTTAAAGTCATCACGTTTATCGTAAAGCGTTGTTATTAAGTTACCATTAACGTTCTTTTTCTAGTAAATATCCAAGAATGAACAGATATGTCTGACTCTGTCGTGTCTTTATATTTCAAGCTCACTGGGATATATCGTGTTGACATATGAATTGAAATAACTTTTGTTAATTGATAAATGTCACTGTATCTAAATATCGAGTTGAAGGCCACAGCTAGTGTTTTCTTCTTCTCATGCATAAGATGGTAAATAAATTCTGTCTCATATATGAATACAAAAAGTCTGCTGATAACGTGGCGCAATTAGTACCTATGGAAATTCCAACAGACTGTTTGAAAAGGTTTCCAAAATCCAATCAGAAACTCCAGCATCTTTTAATATAAACTTCTAAGCACGTGTGTGTACAATGAAAATGTTTTTATGCGCCCGAATCGATAGATCCGGGGCGTATATCGTTTTTGTCCAGTCTGTTTGTCTGTCTGTTGTCAACTTTAACATTTGCCATAACTTTTGAATCGTGAGAGATAGAGACTTTATATTTGGTATGCGTACTCCACTAATGAAGTTCTTCCAAGTGACATCAAGCTCAAATGACCTCGTGACCTTGACTGTGACCTATATGCCAAAAATAGTTTTTTTTTAAACTTTCGCCATAACTTTTGAACCATAGGAGATAGAGATTTCATATTTTGTATGCATACTCCACTATCAAATTTCTTTCAAATGACATCAAGATCAAATACCTTGTAACCTTGACTGTGACCTATATGCTAAAAATAGCTTTTTCGAACTTTCGCCATAAGTTTTAAACCGCAGGAAGTGGAGACTTTTTTGTATGCATTCTACTAATAAAGTTCTTTCAAATGACACCAAGGTAAATGACCTTGTGACCTTGACTGAGATCTACATATATATGCTAAAATTAGCTTTTTCGATCTTTGTTGCCGCCGGGTGCATAGTATTTCACAAACACATCTTGTTTTCTTTGAAAAAGCAGTGTAAGTGATGTCAAACAGTCGGAACTTTAATTTCTTTATGGGGAATGGTTGTATATAAAGTTATTAAAACGTTATACAGTAAAAAGGTCGTACATTTTCATCTTATTGATTTTTATGAAAGTTTGTGATTTCAAGTTCTCAAAAAGTTCTCGGAATTCGGAAGTATCTACATCTGATTTGCATCCATTGTTGAATGTATTGTTGCACAGTGCTCCGCATTTTCTCTGCTGTTCATATTTTTGTGTGGAGTAAATTTATTAGAACCAGCTATGTATCTTTGTAAGGATTTTAGTGAGTTTCTTAATCCAAAATACGAGTGAACATATGATATGGTAATTTAAATTAGAAATATATTCTTAATCCCAAAAGGGACGAGTCTTGTATTTCACTATATTCAAAGTTGAAGAATACACCTCGCTAATTTTTCTTACTAGTATAAATCAGCTAACCCTTTACTGCTTTAAGCAGTTGTAACGGCTGAAGATTAGGTCATACGAGAACTAAAATACAATAACTGGTTATTTTAAAGCATGCTCTTTTTATACATTTATTTATGTGAAATATTGCTTTAGTCGTATGTCGGACCAAATTTTGAGTAATTATTTCAATGATTTTTGAATAAAATTAAAAATAATTACACAAATATTCAAGAAAAAAACAAAAACAAATTTAACTTATTATATCAATAATGATCACATAGGTAATGGAGGGATTCAGGTACTTTTTGAAAGAATTATATCGTACTCTAAATGCATTTTTGACCTGCGAGTAAATTTACACAGCATTAGAATGATCAGGATTAAAACTTTAACACTTGAAACTTTTTGCTATCGGTTGACAGAACTATTTGTTGTCACTATGTCCAAATGTTAGTGTAGGTGCACCCAGCAAAATTTACAGTTTGCATTGTTATATTATTGAAGAATGGCAAATAGGTATGGTATACAACTGTTCAATTCTATAATAGCCTTTTTGTGTTGTCATAGAACTGGGAATGTTTTTCTGTCAAGAAAATGTTTGAAAGATTTCAAAACCTTGACAAATTTTAACTGCGCAATTCAAATGAAATATGTATCAGGATTTCCCAACATGCATTTAAATAAATGTATTGATTTTGTTTATTCAAAATCATAATTGCATGAAATCTCTGATATCTTACATGGAGCAAGAACCTTGATTGGTTGTGTTCGGCTGAATGATATCTCTTAAATGCAGAAAATTATTTGTTTTGATATTGGATAGACATGTGTTTGCTTGCATAAGCCATATTTGAAAAGAATTCCAGCTTTTAATTAGTATTCCCAAATTTAGAGTACATTTTGGTTATTAAAGATACTCAAATAGATTTTTAATATAGATTCTTTAGTAGTTGATAGTTGTTGATATTCTGTTTAAGAATAAATTGTTTTTGTAAGGATTTCAGCCCTTTGCAAACACACAGGACAAAGATGTTATACATTTCTTAATCTTTTCCCACCATGCATTTAAATGCATGTTTATTCCAATATTAGTGAAAGAAATACCATTAAAAGAATTCTCATATCTCTGGTAACAGCATGAGTTCTTAAAAATTGCGCAGCTAAAAATTTGGACAATTGACCATAGAATTTTTTTGACAAGCTCTTGTTGACAAGATTCCAAATACTGGTATAATTTAACTGCGTAGAAGAACGATTTTGTCAATTTCTAGATTGTTTTTTGGTAAGTGCATGATTCATATCTAAGATTGTTATATAAATCTTATATAATTATGTTTGACTTTCATTCGTGTATAACTTTCAAAGGCTTTTGAATAGTTGAGTATAAATGCCGAGGGGACTCCTTTCAGTTTTTTCACATTAAGATAAATGTTAATCATTCTATTATGCCTGATGTTTTAAAAATAACTCAGGTCTTTATTTGTGTAATCTGTGATGTCTACATCCAAATTAGGTCTTTTTTCTCAGATTTTTCAAAATTAAAACAAAATTATTATGGAATAAATATCAAAGGTCTGGACCGAAATTTACGGTCTATATACGTCCTCTACATGGTTCAAGGTCAAAGTCATACATGTACAAGTTATTTACATAACATAGAAAAAATTATTTTAAGTGTCCATGCACTTGTGAATAAATATGCCAAAAAAAACCACTATTTTAAAATTGACAGACATTTCATTAGATACGTAGTCAAAATTTATTACTTTAATTATAAAATTAAATATAATAATGAGGGGATATAGTTTCGCAACCGTGTAAATGTGTTTGTTTGTGGGTTATGTCCAGTGCGAAACGAAAGACGAGTAATTTACTTTTGGACCGATGTTTTGGCTGTTGTTTTAAGTCCCTCTCGAGAATGTTTAACTCATATGGAGACGCCTTGTTACAACGCAAAATGTAATAAACTTGGATTATTGCATTTTGTGTTATTACATTTTACGTCGAGGTCAATGCACAATGTAATAACGCAAACTGTAACAAAAAACATTTAAGGAATAACTGTCTTATTTTTCGATTTCATGATGTGATCAATCGATTGGCTTGCGTGATAATTTGCATAAACGCCGAAGGCGTTTATGTATGAAATTATCACGCAAGCCAATCGATTGATCATCTTCATGAAATTGAAAAATCTGACAGTTATTCCTTATATTTACATGCTTTGATTCCGCCAATCCAAGCCCTGCTTCTGTCTAGCTGTTTGTCCCGCGCTGCACGTGTTTTTTTTTTTTTTTTTTTTTTTTTTTTTTTTTTGAAGCGCGCCAATTCATTGATGGGGAAATAAAGTGCATTTACAATTTGTAATTTTATCTCGGACAAAGACATTGGAAATGTAAATATTTAAGGATAATTACATTTTGAGTTATTACATTTTGCATCGAGATCAACGCAAAATATAATTACGTAAACTGTAATAATGCGATTTTTGAATGATTATATTTTTCGCTGTTACATTTCGCGTCGAGATTAAGCAAAAGAAAAAAAAGCAAAATGTAATAATACACCTTTTGATCAGTCAGTTTGAGAATAATTTCAGAGTAAGGGGTGAATAAAAGAGATGGTAAGAAAAGAAAAACAAAAGGAAAAATAAACTTATGCTAGTTCTTAGATTAGATCGGATTTTATAATATATTGATCACATAGTTGTTGCAAAATTAGAATCGTGCGTGAAGAGGGGGGGGGGGTGATCAGTGTGCTTTATGATAGATACATGCAGTGAATTTTAAACAATTAAATTGTACTGATATGTGTAAATTTATAGCGGAGAGGGAGTTATTGGCAATATTGACTCCATAGCGCTTTACAAATCACATGCAAATGAAATATTCTCTCTCTCTCTTTCCCTCTCTCTCTAAATGCATGGATGATTTCTGATTGTGCATAGAAATACAATGATCATCATAAGAGGTAAGCACCACACCCCATCCTCCATGTCCCTACTCGCCGGACACACACATACACTTCTAATTTGCTAAACAATGTACACATGCACGTCGTACATGCATATTAAGAGTTTTTAATGGACCCATGGTCAATCTTTGGGAATTAGAAATGTCAATGATTGTATATAATAATACAGACTGAATTATAAATAGACATGTCATTCAGAGTACTGAGTACTCCCAAAAACATGTAGTAATGCTATAGAAAACTTTACTACTGTTCGCTTGTGCCCCCTCAATTAAAACGCCTGATGACTTTTTTTTGCCCCCCCCCCCCTTACGTAGAAGGGGGGGGGGCATATTGCTTTGCTTCTGTCTGTCGGTCGGTCAGTCTGTCGTTCCACCATCAGTTTCCGTTCATTTACTTCGCAGAGGTTGTAGATATTTCAATGAAATTTGGTATACAGATTTTTTATAAGAATATCTAGGTCAAGTTCTGTTTTTGGTATGATCATACCATTCTGAACATAGCTTTGCCCCTTGGACTTAGAAAAATTCCAATTATTTGCAGTTTATGTTCATTTTCATTGCAGAGGTTGCACATATTGAAATGAAATTTGGTATACAGATTTATCATAAAAATATCTACCAGGTACGTTAAGTTCTGTTCTGTGTGAGCCATTTTTGACAGAGTTATGTCCCTTAGACTTAAAAAAATTCAAATTACTAGTATTTGGGGAAGGGGCATACGTGTTTTACTAACATCATTTGTTTTTGTTTTTTTTTGTTTTTTTTTTGTTTTTTTTTTGCTTTTTTGGTAGTTGATAGTGTCCCCTACTGAAAATATATGACTGTGCCTCCCCCTTCCCCTTCCAAATGAAATTGCAACCTGCGGACATCAATGCTAGGTACCACTCTCTACCATCCGTTCATACATGTATTCACTGTCTGAGAAAGAAACGAACGACAACTCTGCCAAAAACTAAATGTCAGAATTTTTACTTTTTTTTCAATAAGAATATTCAGAACGAGTCAGAAACTAATCAAACGTCTTGAATCTTTTTTTTCAATTCCCCTTTTAGGCAATCTATGCAAGTTGGCGGTTTTAAAAACCTCCTATATACCATATATCTCCTTTGTTATTAACAGCCTGTTCATTTCAGTTACTACAGTGTATTAATTATTTTCTATTCGCGAGAATTTTTGTTCGCATAATTAGGCGGGACAGATTGCTGAAAATACCATTCTCGCGTATAAAAAAGATAATATAGCGTAGTGATCACAATTCGTGAAAATTTTGTTTCGCTAATAAAGAGTACAAAACTACAAATATCTTTCTAGCGAAAATAAGGTGTCGCGCAAATTAAGTAATTTATAGTACGTAAACTTGCATTAATTTTAATGATGAAGGCTCTTGAGATGTACACCTTATTTCATAAATTATACGCCTTAGACACTGCACTCTTTAACAGGTCAGTTATACAAACATTCAAAGCTTGGACGATGGACAGGAATTGTTGTTAAAAGTATACAACTTGAATGTTTCCCCAGAGGAGAATCCAAGTAAGATTTTATATTATGTGCATTATTGCAGTTGATGGTGTCATTTGCTGATTTTTATTTGAAAATTAAAATAAGTGCACGAGTATATATGTAAGACTCCAAAGTCCGATGGTGACGCCAAAGTCCGATGGTCTCGCCAAACCCCGATGGTCTGCGCCAAACCCCGATGGCTCATTGTCTTTACGGGCGCCAAAGTCAGATGGTCACGCCAAAGTCCGATGGATCGTTTCCTATGAGACGCGCGACGCTAAAGTGCGATGGTCTGACACGCCAAAGTCCGATGGTGCGGATGACAATCAACGATTATGACATCACAATAATCCGACGTCAATCCTTGACGCCGTTGTCCTGCATTCAAAGGCAATTATTTCTGAATTCGTACTCGAATAAAATTTTTATTATTGATTTTGTTTACTAGTATTGCTTGCACATTCCAGAAATATTAGGGTTAGTACTCGCACACCACTCGATTGATTAGGGTTAGTCCTTGCATTGCACAACCCGAGTGAATTAGGGTTAGTTCTCGCACACAAGTCGAGTGATAAGGGTTAGTCTTGCCCCAACTCAAGATAATTAGGTTATTGCTAAAACACACTTTTCGGGCGTTAGTCTCGCATCTGCCTGAGAGATAAGGGTTAGTTTTCGCATTTATTTATACTTATTCTAAAGACCTTTGCATGTTGCGGCATTGAGGTTTGGACGCAGTGCTACTATGACGTCATAAACGTTAATTGTGTTCCGAACCGTCGGATTTTGGCGTGTCAGACCATCGAGGCTTGGCGCAGACCATCGGACTTTGGCGTGACCATCGGACTTTGGAGTTCCATCGCACTTTGGAGTCCTACATATATAGCCATTTACTTATTTTAATTTTCAAATAAAAATCAGTAAACGACAATAGTGTGCCGTCTATACATAATAGTATAATATAATAATATTATTATCATATCAAATTATCTGTTCACTTATAGTATCAATTGCATTGACTTTTGATTTTTTTTTTTTAGATACCAAGGGCATCGACAATGACTTTTCAAAATGGTAAGGAGTTTAACGCAAAAGTTTCTTATTTGGTAAAATTCAAATTTCTCGTCAAAACGTATTTTTCTTAAAAGTCTGAGTACTGTACACATTCTTTAACTTAACAAAAAATGGATGCCTGGATTGGTATATATTTTTTGGTCTTATTTCATTGAAAATGATGTAAAAAAAATCTAGCATATAAAGTAAATTGTAAACCTTCTATGATGTTCAAAATTCTACCTCTCTGAAACCATTCTTATTAAGGTATTCAATCCCTAATAGGAAGAAATTCAATGAAATTAAATACATAACAGATATGAAGGCATTGAATACTCAGTTTATTTAGACATAATTTCCATTTATTACTATAAGTATGTTTAGTGGGATGTGTCCTAATTCATGACCTTGAATTTTGGTAAGAGTTATCTCCCCTTTTTTAATTAATAAAAAAAATCAATTTAAAAAAATTTAGCTGGTAAAAAAAATATTTTCAATTATCATTATATTTTTAATATTTCAATGCATCTTTCCACCACAGGATTTATTGATATTCAAATTATTTGAATTTCTATTTTGAAAAAACGCTTTTCCCCATAGACTTCAATGCAATGAACTTTTTGAAAATTTCTCGTGGGCAATCCTTTTCCACTATAAAATGCTTTAAGATAATATCAGAGTATTGTGTACTTGACGGACATATAAGGGTAGAGAATTTGGTCCCATTAGGGATTGAAATCCTTAACCTATACAAGTATTTTTTCTTTTCAAATCCCATTTTTGTGAGAATTTGAATAAATATTCAAAAACTACGCGGTTAAATTTATTCATTTTACTCATTAATTTTCGACAAAAAATTGTTAGTTTCATCTGTCCTGAAGACAAAAAAAATATTTGATGTCTTTGGAATGGAATGAAAATATTAATAATAGGAATTATATATTTGTGGAAAACTGAAAAACCATTATCGGGTGGATTAGGATTGAACAAGGCATGGCACGGTGATGTCACTGGCATACAAAAATCTACCTGCAATCATAGATCCTTAATTTTAGACAAAACCTTCAATCCATTCGCATATTCAAGTACCGTGTTATTAATTTGTGGATCTAGAGGGACCTGGGCGCACCCTCTCCAAAAATTATGTTAGACGTGTATACCTATAAAAAAAAAAATCATAAAACAAGTACCTTAAAGGTTGAAAATTGAAAGAGATAATGTAATAAAAACAACATTTTGCCACTCTTGGAAAATCCGAATTACATGAATTTTATTTTTCAATCAGTCAATATTATCAGATCATCGACGATATCCTTAATCATCTATTTTTAAGACACATAGTTACCATAGTTTTTGATACAAAAAAAAAAAAAAAAGAAAGAAAGAAAAAGAACTTTAAAGATGATAATCTTTGTGACATGTAGTAAAATTAGGGGATTTTACTATTTCCTACCGACGAAGCCAACGTAAGAAAATTAGGGGGATTTTACTTTGGAAATGTCGCCTACTTTAGTATAAGGTCATGACGGTGTGTTCCCGTTTTGCACACATTTGATAATTAGGTATGAACAATAGGTGTGAAGTGTGTTTTGATAGCGGGGGTGACGATAGCGGGAAGGTGACGACGAGGTTTGCATGGTGGATAAACACAGGTACATGCAAGCCAACAAATATAGGTACAGGTAAACAAAAAAAATGGTTTGACTGGTAAGACTCGACTGACGTGGTAAGCGTGCACCGGCACGGGTGGATGGCTATGAGGTCAGGGTGAAAGGTCATACAGACAGGAAATAAAATGAACCCCCAGATGCCTTGCCTCTGAAAAAAATACACCCCTAAACCAAAATTCCTGGATCCCCCCCAATACCTCATGCTATTATTTAAAAATAGTCCTAAAGATGCGAACTCTACCCGGAGTAATCGGTCCACTTGTTGTAGCCAGTCACTTTTGCAGCGAAGCGTAAATATCAATACGCTTTCAGGCGAGAGATTGTCAAGATGGACATCCTGCTTCGCATCGGGATCGACGTGCAAATAAAACAGACTCCTGTCGTTTGGTGGGAAACTTCGTTTGAATCATTTTTTTTTTTTCGCGAAATCTTTTAAAGAACGAAACATTTTATTTATTTGTGGAAACATAATTGTACATATGTCAACCAAACAGGTTTTCTTTCGTGATATCTACACGAGGAGTGGTGGACCATGTGTATCACCCACACGGAGAAGAAGACGAAGTGGTGGCCACAAAGAAAGGTCTTGCTTCGTTATTTGCTGCCAAACTACACGAATTTGGAGAGGTACAAGAATAATAACACTGTTTTTAAATTCTTAGGCAAATCTTATCTTGAGCTTTTTCTATAAACATGTACATTTCCAAATATATTTCCTGAAGATGCTTTGCAAATGAAATATAGAAAAAAAAGTTTAAGTTCTCATGAACTATGGGATGAGTAAGAATATTTCCTTCATGTAATTGAAGTAACAAAAAATAGTGCAATTTTTTTTCTTCTTCAGAAATGAATGCTGAATGACAAAAAATATGTTGCAACTGGCATGTCATCAGAAAAATAGATGATAGACTCATTAGAAGAACATTATTTTCGGTTGCTACACTTGAAAAAATACCTTTGAAGCACAACTGTAGTGAAAATACCCAAAATAATTAATTCAACTGATTTTCCCTGATGATTTTAGTCTGATGTCAGAAATTCTAGTCTTTTTACTAATGCACATTTTATCTGTTGATTAATCAAAGCCGTAATCGATTAATTACAAAAATTTTTAATGAAATTTTTCTGAAAGAAAATTAAGATCACTGTCAAAGAGATGCATGAATATTGAAATGAATGGGTGGATCAAACTTTTTTTTTCTACCTTAAATATGAGCACTTTCTTACAGATTTTTACTATAAAATGCAACGTAATTTCATTGATTTTTAGCTCACCTGAGCCTTCCAAGTGAGCTTTTCTGATCACATTTTGTCCGGCGTCCGTCTGTCTGTCCGTCCGTCTGTCTGTCTGTCCGTAAACTTTTCACATTTTTGACTTCTTCTCAAGAACCGCCGGGCCAATTTCAACCAAACTTGCCACAAAGCATCCTTGGGTAAAGGGGATTCAAGTTTGTTCAAATGAAGGGCCACGCCCTTTTCCAAGGGGAGATAATTATGAATTAGAGAAATATTAATGGCATTTTTAAAAAATCTTCTTCTTTAGAACCACAGGGCCAGGAAAGATGAAACTCATGTGGAATCATCCTCAGGTAGTGTAGATTCAAGTTTGTTCAAATCATGACCCCTGGGGCTAGGGTGGGGCCAACATGGCTGACCCAAGTTTTACATAGGAATATATAGGAAAAATCTTTAAAAATCTTCTTCTCAAGAACCACTGGGCTAGGAAAGATGAAACTCATGTGGAATCATCCTCAGGTAGTGTAGATTCAAGTTTGTTCAAATCATGACCCCCGGGGCTAGGGTGGGGCCAAAATGGCCGACCAAAGTTTTACATAGGGATTTATAGGGAAACCTTTTAAAATCATCTTTTCAAGTACTTCAAAGCTATGAATAGTGATACATGTATTGATATGGAATCATCTTCAGGTAGTGTAGATTCTAGTTTGTTCAAATCATGAACCCCTTGGGGGTTAAAATTCAAGCCCCCCCCCCCCCCCCCCCCAGTAAACTTTCAGTTCTGATCTGATATGTGCTTTTTCCTAGCCAATGTGCTCAGGTGAGCGCTGTGGCCCCTGGGTCTCTTGTTTTTTTTTTGGAAATGCATAGCTACTGACAGATGGATTCAACCAACAAATAAATGTATTTGCAACCAAAATATGCAACCTGTTCAATGTGTTTTTGAAGGACAGACAATCGTATTTTTATTGTTTGGAATATCCATTGGATATTTATAGCCAAAACTGCATTGGCGTTGATACTATATTTAGGTCGAAAACACAAGACACTAATATTTTTGTAAGGGAAAACTGTACCTTCTCCATTTTATGGCATATAAATAAAATAACTGCAAAACTGCAATTTGGGTTATATCATTTTATTTATAGACACATATTCTAACATTTTAAGCTCATATTTTTTCAGGTTCTATAAAGTTTTGTTGTTCAATTTATACATTGTCCTTTTTCAGATTCCTGGAAATAGAAGCAGTGGTGGTTTTACTTACCATATTTTTGAGAATGGAACTGAAGGTTTGTCCTCATGTACAAAGAAAGAATGATACATGATCATGATAACAAAATATGATGTTATAAATTCAATGAAAATGATCCCCAAATCTTTAGCATACTGTTGAGCTACTAATTTTATTGATGGTTAACATTTATTGAAATCATATATCCTAGCTAAAACCAAAATCTTTTCCTCAAGCCCCCTCACCTCCCCAAATAAAGTTTTTAAAAATCTACTCCAAGAACTTGGCAAGAAGTAATCGATAGACAGTGATGTAAGGAAGAACAGATTATTGTTAGATTGTGAATATTTTTTATTACTCAGCGTGATGTGTTAAATGCCTGATTAACAAGGAATCTTCTTATTTAATTCTAGGAGAACATAATGCTACATACATGGTTTCCCCAGTAAAAGAAGGTTTAAAGTTCAAAAAGACAAGACTCCAGCACCCAGTAAAGAATGCAAAGGCATCATTTCATAAGGTAAAATGGTTATAGAAAAAAAATGAAGTTGTTAAGATTTACGTATGTAGAATGATTATTATCCTCAATCAATCTGAGACTTGAAAATACAAAAGATGTACTGATTCTGAGCTGGTTGAATGAGAATATCACAGATATTCTCACTCAACCACCTCAGAATTGTCTCTCTAGCATATTCCCATATTCAACCCCTGTTTTGATTCAGTTTGACAAATTAATATGACAGTGTTCATGTGTAAGTTTTGTTCAATTCATGACCTCTTTGTGTGAGTTGGAGTGACAAAATTTGTATATATGCGACTTATTTTCTATCAGTCAGATGTGTCTAAGTAAAGATACACTTAATCGGTCAAAATATGACTGTTGGACTTTCACCTTCTTGCAGTTTAATGCGTAAATTCAAATTTCAGAAAAATTACTAATTTGATTGTTATATAATTTATACATAATTTTCTCAATTGACAGTTATATATTCACTGATTTAGTTTAAACAACAGAAGACATTTATAGAGTTGAGCTTTCACGATAGTGATCACTTCTGCAATCTTATCATTTTCAGACTATGATCTACCAAGACTACCTTGAAACCATTCACAGTGTGCTTATTGAAGAAAACTTTACCTCTCCGAAAACACCTCCAGGGTAAAGAGAGAGAGAGAAAGCTCATTTTAAACTAATGCAGTTGAAACTGCCATTTTTACCTACAGTAGCTGTAAAAGAAGTTTTAAACACAAACAATCGTGAACATTTAAGACATATAGAAGTATATACAACATAATTTTTGGGGAGGCCTAGGGGAAGGGATTCAAATTTATTCAAAGGAAGGGCCACATCTTACTTCAAGGAGAGATATTATTAGCTCACCTGAGCCGAAGGCTCAAGTGAGCTTTTCTGATCAAAATTTGTCCGTTGTCTGTCGTTGTCGTTGTCGGCGTTGTCGTCGTCGTTGTCGTCGTTAACTTTTCACATTTTTGACTTCTTCTCAAGAACCACGGGGCCAATTTCAACCAAACTTGGCACAAAGTATCCTTAGGTGAAGGGGATTCAAATTTGTTCAAATGAAGGGCCACTTTCTCTTCCAAGGGGAGATAATTATGAATTAGTGAAAATTTAATGGCATTTTTAAAAAATCTTCTTCTCAAGAACCACTTGGCCAGGAAAGATGAAACTCATGTGGAATTATCCTCAGGTAGTGCAGATTCAAGTTTGTTCAAATCATGACCCCCGGGGCTAGGGTGGGGCCACAATGGCCGACCAAAGTTTTACATAGGAATATATAGGAAAAATCTTTAAAAATCTTCTTTTCAAGAACCACTGGGCCAGGAAAGATGAAACTCATGTGGAATCATCCTCAGGTAGTGTAGATTCAAGTTTGTTCAAATCATGACCCCTGGGGCTAGGGTGGGGCCAAAATGGCCGATCAAAGTTTTACATAGGAATATATAGGAAAAATCTTAAAAAATCTTCTTCTCAAGAACCACTGGGCCAGGAAAGATGAAACTCATGTGGAATCATCCTCAGGTAGTGTAGATTCAAATTTGTTCAAATCATGACCCCCGGAGCTAGGGTGGGGCCAAAATGGCCGACCAAAGTTTTACATAGGAGTATATAGGAAAAATCTTAAAAAATCTTCTTCTCAAGAACCACTGGGCCAGGAAAAAGGAAACTCATGTGGAATCATCCTCAGGTAGTGTAGATTCATGTTTGTTCAAATCATGACCCCCTGGGCTAGGATGGGGCCAAAATGGTCGACCAAATTTTTTCATAGGAATATATAGGTAAAATCTTAAAAAATCTTCTTCTCAAGAACCGCTGGGCCAGGAAAGATGAAACTCATATGGAATCATCCTCAGGTAGTGTAGATTCAAGTTTGTTCAAATCATGACCCCCGGAGCTAGGGTGGGGCCACAATGGCCGATCAAAGTTTTACATTTGAATATATAGGAAATTATTTTAAAAATCTTCTTCTCAAGAACCACTGGGCCAGGAAAGATGAAACTCATATGGAATCATCCTCAGGTAGTGTAGATTCAAGTTTGTTCAAATCATGACCCCCGGGGCTAGGGTGGGGCCAAAATGGCCGACCAAAGTTTTACATAGGGATATATTGGGAAACCTTTTAAAATCTTCTTTTCAAGTACTTCAAATCCATGGTTAGTGATATTTATATGGAATCATCCTCAGGTAGTGTAGATTCTAGTTTGTTCAAATCATGACCCCCTGGGGGGTTAAAATTCTAGCCCCCCCCCCCCCCCCTCCCCCTTCAGTAAACTTTCAGTTATGAACTGATATGTGCTTTTTCCTAGCCGATGTGCTCAGGTGAGCGTTGTGGCCCCTGGGCCTCTTGTTATTAATGAGAGAAAAAAATTAATGGCATCTTTTAATAATCTAAAAATCACTAGGCCAGAAAAGTGGGTTATAGGCCTCTTGCTCCTTTCTCATTTAGAAGGTCTCTCGGTATTCAGGTTTGTCTGCACTGTTTTACTTTAAGATTTGATCCATATCATGGCATGAGGAAAGTAAAGGCTGTAAATGACTTCAGTAAAGAAGGTAATTTGTAAATTTTTATGTGCATGTTTAGAAATGTTGTAACACAAGGCATGTTTCAAAATTTTTTTCTAAAATTTAGTAAAGTATCACATGTTAGATAACAACACTTTTTTCTTAATGTATTTTTATTGTAGAGTATCCAACAATGTCCTACACCAGTCAAGGCAAGCTTAGTTTCCTTACAAGACAGTTAGACAAAAAACAATGGTTGAAGCCAAGTGAAAAACTTCTGAAAGCCCCAATACATGTTGGCTCTGTAAGTGTATTCTCAAGTTGGGTCATCTATGAAAGGATTAATATGAAGTGTAATTCACATATTAATGCAAAGTCATAGAATTGGACTGTACACTTTTGTCAGATCAGATAAATGTACTAGTCTTATTTTTACACTTAGAAAGGTAAGTAACTGCATCAAAATGCCCCTATCATTTCTATCATCCATTGCTCTTACAAAAACCCCTTCTTAGGATTGAGACTCTTCACTCACAGATGCAAATATAAAATGCTTAATAAATTTGATTGACTGTCATCACCATTCAACCATCTATGTTGCTTTTGTGAATTTAATTTCACACAGTTCCCATCTTTCATGATATGCTTCACACTTGATTTTCCAAGCAGCCAATGTTTTCTTATAAGTTATTGATCCAGAAAGAATTCAACTGTTTTTTTACTGACTAAATTGATGGTTTTAGACAACTCTGTTCCGAATGCATTTTGTGCTCACCATATCCAAAGGTGATAAATGTATATATTTAACAAAAAAGCTTATTCAAACTGTTTTATAAAATTAAAGCATAATTTCGTTTATTTGTTAGTTTGATTTTAGTATCATTTATCCTTCATACCTACATTTCTTAAGGTAGATCGCGGGGTTTGCTGACGTCGCAATAGGATTCGACGTAAAAAGCTTACTACGTTTACAGTATCAAACTACAAACAAGCAAAAAGTATTTCCATCAGTATGCATCATAAAATAAAACAAACATTAAAGCTTGTTTTGTCTGTAAAAATATTTGTGATGAGAACTTTATTATAGATAGCGTGCTCGCAAAAATTAATTTACTGATCTACAGTATACATGGTATACTTTTAATTCATTAATTGTAACTTGTAAAAACATTTTCGATTTAAAATCATGGCACATTTTACTGAAGATAACAAATATGTAAAATAGGTTTACAAATGCTCTCAAATCCGATTAGAAGATTTTGTTTTCTTATGTTTGAAGATTTGTCCTAACTTTTCAGCACTGCTTGAGTTTATCAAGAAAACAAATAACATGACTCTGTGTTTCATTGAAAAAAGTGTGAGAATTCAGGTAAATTATGATAATGTTTACATGAACATTTATTGTCAATCAATTAAAAATACGGATAAAACATGTTTTATTTTCAGTGAATTGTTGATTACATTGTGATTCTGAGATGTATGAAAATAATAACGTCGCACTAACGTTATATAACGTCGTAATATATACGTTTGTTACAAATTTGTAAAACTTTAAAGTTTTTTTGCGAGAAAATGAGCGAAAACACATATCAATTTTTAGCTCTACTGGTCAGAGACCAGAAGAGCTTATGCGATAGTAATGCGTCCGGCGTCCGTCCGTCTGTCCGTCTGTCTGTCTGTCTGTCCGTCTGTCTGTAAACAATTTTTCAAAATGCTACTCCTCCTACAGTTTTGGTCTAATTTCAATATAACTTGGCACACAAGTAGACTACACTAAGATATATAATTCTGTGTATCGGTTTTTGATTTTGATGAACGGTGTTGCCGTGGTTACTAAAAATAGAAATTTCTGTGAAATTCTTTCAAAACGCTACTCCTCCTACAGTTTTGGTCTGATTTCAGTATAACTTGGCACACAAGTAGACTACACTAAGATACATAATTCTGTTTATCGGTTTTTGATTTTGATGAACGGTGTTGCCGTGGTTACTAAAAATAGAAATTTCTGTGAAATTCTTTCAAAATGCTACTCCTCCTACAGTTTTGGTTTGATTTCATTATAACTTGGCACACAAGTAGACTACACTAAGATACATAATTCTGTGTATCGGTTTTTGATTTCGATGAACGGTGTTGCCGTGGTTACTAAAAATAGAAATTTCTCTGAAATTCTTTCAAAATGCTACTCCTCCTACAGTTCTGGTCTGATTTCAGTATTACTTGGCAAACAAGTAGAATACACTAAGATACATAATTCTGTGTATCGGTTTTTGATTTTGATGAACGGTGTTGCTGTGGTTACTAAAAATAGAAATTTCTGTGAAATTCTTTCAAAATGCTACTCCTCCTACAGTTTTGGTTTGATTTCATTATAACTTGGCACACAAGTAGAATACACTAAGATACATAATTCTATTTATCGGTTTTTGATTTCGATGAATGGTGTTGCCGTGGTTACTAAAAATAGAAATATCTGTACAATTGATTCAAAATGCTACTCCTCCTACAGTTTTGCTCTGATTTCAATATAACTTGGCACATAAGTGGAATACACTAAGATACATAATTCTGTGTATCGAATTTTAATTTTGATGAACGATGTTGCCGTGGTTACTCAAAATAGAAATGTCTGTAAAATTGTTTCAAAATGCTACTCCTCCTACAGTTTTGGTCTGATTTCAGTATAACTTGGCACACAAGTAGACTACACTAAGAACATAAAGAGACTTTATCAACGATCATTATTCTATTTAGTTTCAAATCCCAGCTGCTTAAGTACTTTTCTCTTCCTTTGCTATAAGTTCAAACCAGTAGAGCTTCAGTCTCGACAGAGACTTCTGGTTTTTTAATAGATTGATTCTAAATTTATCTCACATTCATTGTGTTGAGTAATATAAAATTCGTCTGCGCCATTTTTAGGTCACCTGAGTAAACTCAGGTGACCTATTGCTATCCGTTTTCGTCCGTCGTCGTGCGTCGTCCGTTAACATTTGAACATTTTCAGCTTCTTCTCTGCAACCAGTGAACCAATTTCAACCAAATTTGGCACAAAGCATCTATGGGTAAAGGGAAACAAAAATTGTGAATTTCATGATCCCTGCCCCCCCCGGGGCCTGAGGGGTGGGGCCAAAACCACTAAAATTAATGCAATCTTTAAAAATCTTCTTCTTTACTCCTGGACATCAAGCAGTCAAACTGTTTTCATGATTGTAATCAGCAATGAGTCCTCTACCAAAATTGTGAAATTCATGGCCCTGGGGTCAGGGGTTCTAGTGCTAGGGCGGGGCTAAATAAGTGCATTATTTCTTTGAAAATCTTCTTCTCTGCTCCTGGGTATTAAATAAACCAACTAAGTACATAATTATGATGAGCAAGAGTGCCTCTACCAAAATTGTGAATTTTATGGCCCCAGGGTCAGGGGTTCTGGTGTTAGGGCGGGACTCTATTGATTATATAGTGAAAATACATGAATTCTTTGAAAATCTTCTTCCCTGCTCCTGGGTATTAAATAAACCAACTAAGTACATAGGTATGATGAGCAAGAGTGCCTCTACCAAAATTATGAATTTTATGGCCCCAGGGTCAGGGGTTCTGGTGTTAGGGCGGGGCTCAATTGATTATATAGTGAAAATACATGAATTCTTTGAAAGTCCTCTTCTCTGCTCCTGGGTATTAAATAAACTAACTAAGTACATAGTTATGATGAGCAAGAGTGCCTCTACCAAAATTGTGAATTTTATGGCCCCAGGGTCAGGGGTTCTGGTGTTAGGGCGGGGATCTTTTGTTTATATAGTGAAATGCATGAATTCTTTGAAAATCTTCTTCTCTGCTCCTGGGTATTAAATAAACTAAAAGGGTAAGGGTTTCTTGTTTTAGGGTGGGGCTCTAATGATAATATAGTGAAATGCATGAATTCTTTGAACATCTTATCCTTTGCTCCTGGTTAATATACTAATGATCTAATTACATATTTAAGGCCAGGATTTATTTTATTTTCAGTTTTACAAACCCTCCACTCAAGGTTTTGAATTTTCAGAAAAAAATAAAACAATTTTTTTTCTTTCCTATGTCAAATTTGAGTCGGGATCGAGATTTCAAATTTACGAAATCACACTTCCGGTTTTAAGATGAAACGGCTGGTAAATAAAGCTAGATCTGAGAAGATAGCTTGGTTTAGTGTAAAATTCATCGATACGAGTTTCATTCAAAACGTTTCACCCGTTCAAAGGACAAATAAAATGCTGACGACTTTGTTGCACAATGACATGCTGGTGAGATAATTATGTATTCGTTTCAAAAGTATCTGTCTGTAAATTATTTTCCTCCCCAAGGTTTTAAACTGCCCATGGTAGCTATTGCATATTGCCAGCGAAATTGTTTAGGTCTCTGTTATAGCTTACAGTCTAAGCATCATTCTTCAGAAAAGGGTTGCTTATGCATCAGATGTAATGAATAAAACTATGGGAGAAATTAAGTCCATTTGAGGAAGAAATAAACAATAATCTGAAGAAATAAAAAAAAAATTCAACTATTAACATGATTAAAAGGCAAGAATATACAAATATATACAGGCATGTAGTATCATTTGTATCAGCCAGAAAAATTATTTTACACTTATTTGAAAAAATGTTCACCCTTACTCCCCAATACTCCCTGTCTGTTTTTTGATAGGAATTATAATTTTAGGCATCAAGTAAATTTTAGAACAATGTCTATAGGGGTGAAACGATACGCCTCCTTCACGGTTCGATACGTATCGAAAAATTTGGTCTCGGTTCGGTTATTTTCGGTACGATACAATTTGATAGAAGGAAACAAATTCAACTGCTGTTTTATGCTACCTTTTACTTAATCTAGTCAAATAATTTATGTGCAAAATGTATAGAATAAATCAATTTAATTGATCTGACTGTTAAAAATTATTTTACAAACTTTAAGTCCACACAAACTTAGGTTTTTGAACTTAAATTATACAGAAAAGCATGTTTATACCTTATGCCAAACCCGACTGAATGACGATCCCGACCGAATAAATGAACCGAACCGAAAGTAGAGATTTTGTACCGTGTATCAAACCGAGAAAAAATACCGCGGTGAACCGTTTCACTCCTAAATGTCTACACATTCACCTAACACATATTAAAAAAAATGAAGATATATTGAAAGACTTTTAAAGAAATGATTTTTAAAAATATATTTTGACCAACATCACAAAATTCATATAATTGGCCCAAACTGGCAGATGATTAAATAAGCAGTTAAATGTTCTACTTTCCTATTTGTAAGCATTATGTGTCCAGTGGTAAGGAGCCTATTAGAATAGCATAAAAAAGAATGTACAAATGTTAATAATTGATTTATCAAAAAAAAATTTTTATTTCCTTCTACTTCGGGACTTTTTTATTCTCATGTTCATAACTAAACATAAAAAAAATGCTGGCCTTATAATGAAGAAAGGGGCCTCCTTCAAAATAGATAATTTCAGGGCCGCTGTGTCAGGGGTACCAGGGGGGTACTTTGACTAAAAATAAATTAATGCTTTGAAATCTGCCCTTTGATAAGCAATGGTGCCTCCTTCAAAATTTGTGAATTTCATGGCTTTTGGATTAAAACACGAGCCAAATACAATCGCTGGAAATATGTTACATGATACTCAGGTGACCTATAAGGCCCGTGGGCCTCTTGTCATATTATGAGCATGGTTTTGAAATGCCTTTACCGGCAAGAAAGGCGCATTTACTATATATTTCATTGTAATAGCACCACCTGTTCTCATCAACATTAGTGCCTTTGAAATACGATAACAATATAACCACGCAGATGAATCTCACAAAAATTTCAGAAAGTAAAATTCGAAAAGAGAGGATTCAGCTGACAAATTTTCAGAGTATGTTTTCAGGCAGACAGTAAACCCGCAATCTACCTTAAAACAGAATGTAAAGAAATTTGGTTGTGGTATTTTAGAAATGAATTGTAATGGTATTCATTTGTCATTGATTGATTTTCAGGTTAAACACACACCAAAACATTTGAATTTGTCAGAGTGCAGAAAAAACATCATGGCAAATCTGACTTGTATTGAAAATCAGCCTGAACAAGGTATGATAAATGCAAAATCAATATATTCTATGCATTCAGGAAAGAAAGTTAATATTAGTCTATGAATTTGCTATCTCAAGGAATTAGTAATTCTACTAGGGGCACCTTTAAATGAATAATAAAAAAAATTGTCTCTTTTTCAAAGAAGGGATACAAACGATGATGTGACAAAACTGCTATCTGGGGCCCCTTTTTCCACAACGAATTATATTTAATCTACAACGATGTTGGTAGTTTTCAAAATGAGTGAATAAATATGACACTTTTTGAATAGTTTCAATAGTTCAGACACATTTTAATTATAAGGAATACAGTGCATTATCTTTGATTTTTTAGACCCTATCACAGCTCAATTCGGCCAGGTTTGTGCGAATATTTTCTTTTATGGCAAGAGAATGGGCGGGTCGTAGAACAATAGAGGGATATGCGTGCCCAAAAAGACCTTATATGGCTATTGTTATTATTTCGCACCTAGTCATTGTCCAATCCGATGACAGAACAACAAAACATGCTGGTTTACTATGTTTACATTTTATTGCAAACACGTGGTTTTGGTCAATTTACCTGTTGTCCTTTTCTACATTTCAAACTTTTATAATGGTCAGCTAATGCTGATTATACTTAATAATATGCATGGATTTTCAGCATTACGGTTTTTAGGACAAGAAATGCACATGAAACTTGGATTCACTGATACTTGGGAATACGTGTAGAACTAGCGAATTGCTCACCAAACATGCTACAAAACTTTAAACTAATGTATATCATGTATATTCTATCAATTGTTTGTAACTCTATATAAATTTTGCTGTGGTCTCGGAAATGGTACATATGTAGATCTGTGTCTAATCTGTGACTCAAATGCATAAAAAATATCGGAAAGCAGTAAAATTCCAAGCATGTTTCCATAGTATTTTTGTGTTACTCACTCGTAACGAATTTCATTTAGCTGATTGGTCAGTTAGAAAGTATCGCCTGTGCCTCGATTAGCATATGAATTCATTCTTACGTCAGAAAATCTAGTTCCGTCGATCTGTTTATAATAGGAAAGGCCAACTAGATTTTACAATTTTTTAAAAAATAGCATGTGAGCGCAGTTAGGTACAATTTTCTCCTTTCACATATAGGTAGATTTCAATAAAATACAGTGACCAGCCAAAGGAGAAAATTGTACCTACCTGCGCTCGTATATTTTTAGGGCTTCAAAGAGTGGGGCGGGGTTAAAATGCAATGGGAATTGAATGTAAACATGATACCCCTACCACAATAAAAGAACTCTATCTTTCAAATCACGTTTCTATTTTTGTTTAAAATAGTATTCTATAAAGGTACACTTATCAGTGATTAGTTACATACAAAAATTTGAGTAAAATTTAGACATTTAATTTTTTGTCAGTATACGAGGGGCCGCAAGTCACCTCATCCTTTCTAGAAAAAGAAATTTTATTTATTAGCTCACCTGAGCCGAAGGCTCAAGTGAGCTTTTCTGATCAAAATTTGTCCGTCGTCTGTCGTTGTTGTTGTCGTTGTCGTCGTCGTTGTCGTAAACTTTTCACATTTTCATCTTCTTCTCAAGAACCACTGGGCCAATTTCAACCAAACTTGCTACAAAGTATCCTGGGGTAAAGGGGATTCAAGTTTGTTCAAATAAAGGGCCACACCCTTTTCCAAGGGGAGATAATCATGAATAAGAGAAAAATAATGGCATTTTTAAAAAATCTTCTTCTCAAGAACCACTGGGCCAGGAAAGATGAAACTCATGTGGAATCATCCTCAGGTAGTGTAGATTCAAGTTTGTTCAAATCATGACCCCCGGGGGTAGGGTGGGGCCAAAATGGCCGATCAAAGTTTAACATAGTAATATATAGGACCAATTTTTAAAAATCTTCTTCTCAAGAACCACTGGGCCAGGAAAGATGAAACTCATGTGGAATCATCCTCAGGTAGTGTAGATTCAAGTTCAAATCATGACCCCTGGGGGTAGGGTGGGGCCAAAATGGCCGATCAAAGTTTAACATAGGAATATATAGGACAAATCTTTAAAAATCTTCTCAAGAACCACTGGGCCAGGAAAGATGAAACCCATGTGGAATCATCCTCAGGTAGTGTAGATTCAAATTTGTTTAAATCATGACCCCTGGGGGTAGGGTGGGGCCAAAATGGCCGATCAAATTTTTGCATAGGGATATACAGGAAAAATCTTTAAAAATCTTCTTCTCAAGAACCACTGGGCCAGGAAAGATGAAACTCGTGTGGAATCATCCTCAGGTTGTGTAGATTCAAATTTGTTCAAATCAGGACCCCCCGGGGGTAGGGTGGGGCCAAATGATCGATAAAAGTTTTACAAAGGTTTATATTGGGAAACCTTTTAAAATCTTCTTTTCAAGTACTTCAAAGCCATGCTTAGTGATATTTATAGGGAATCATCCTCAGGTAGTGTGGATTCAAGCTTTGTTCAAATCATGACCCCCTGGGTGGTTAAAATTCAAGCCCCCTCCCCCCCCCCCCCCCCCCCAGTAAACTTTCAGTTCTGATCTGATATGTGCTTTTTCCTAGCCAATTGCTCAGGTGAGCGATGTGGCCCCTGGGCCTTTTGTTTTGGAATTCTGTTTGTCAAAGTCTCCTTTGTAATATACAGACCACATGCTGATGCACATGGTGCATTGTTGTCAAGGCTGATGAAATTAATGCACATGAATGATCAAGAATGATTAGCTAATAAAAAAGCATGATCTAACAAAGTCTGCTAAAAAAAAAATTATAAACCGAGTTTAAATGGATTTCTTGAAATAAATATGGCAACTTTCTGATATGCAACTGGTTTTACAAATGGATTACATTTACTTATTCTTCTCCAAATTTAAGGTTCCCCTGTTGCTGGATTGTGCTTTCGAAATATTGTTAATCAACTTCTTGGGTTACCAGACAAGGAAATTGTAAAAATAGCAGAGTTCTACTTCAGTGCTTTGCGACCAACGTAAGTCATAATTGTGTCTGGATCAGTGTTTATAATCAATATCTGGGATATTGAACTTGAATGATTTTCATCTTATCCACTGTTAGCAATTTTTTTCACATTTACTTCTTTAATTGACTATTATTTTTTTCTTCCTCATCCAGGGTTTATAAGTATCGTAGAGCTATAGAGAATATGGTTGATGCTTTCGGAGCAATGAACACAGAATTGTCTGAGAGACTACTGGCAGAGAAAGTTCTTCTGAGTCCCACTCCTGATCATGATCTTGTCAAAAGGGTTCTGACTCATGTTGCAATCAATGACAGGGCCCCATCAGAGGTAAGTGTTTATTTAAAAATATTACTTGGATATAGACAATTAAGTTGTTTTTAGATCACCTAATGGACATTTTTCACATCATTTATTGATCATCTTAAAGATTTCAAATGAAGTGATGAAATAAAATAAACATACCAGGGTTTTTTTTTAAAATCTTATGTATTTAAAGATTGTCATCAGATTATAATTTGCAGCACATTGTAGAATTGTTTACTTTTACAATCTTGTATTTTAAGAAGCAGAGTTGTCAAAATTTTAAAGTCATTGTCAGGCATTTGGTCTGATAAAGTTAAAGGTTCTGTTTTCAAGTAAGTCATAATTCCAGACAATTAATACTGGCATTTCCAACAGGACTCGACAGGTTTTGACAATTCTGGAAGATGCTCTTGAAAAATTTGATTTCTCATGATATACATATGAACAGAATAATAATTATTGCCTAAGATCCATGGTAAAAGATTAAACAGTTAATTTTTTTTATACAGGTGATGTTGAAAACGTTAGAAGATGCAGTGATCCATCAAGAGAAATTTCCCAAAGAATTTTACATCAAGGACACACACAGTAGATGCATGCTGGCCCTAGGAGCTGTTAGCCACAAACTGTTTAAGGAAGGACAGACAGAGAGAGCCAGAAAAATAATGTCTTGGATTCATCTGAAATTGGGATTGCATGGTTATACTTGAAACTGATACAGATTTTTTTCTGATATTAAAGTTAAAACATTAGTTGCCAAGATACTTGTAACAACTATTGAAGAATAATGTACATGTAGATATTTTCAAGTTATATTTTCTTTCTTTTTTTTTTTTAAATAGTTGGAAGACTATGTCATGATGAGAAAGTTTTACTTCATGCTGGCATTAATTGTTTTGAAACGATTTTGTAGTTGAGATATATGCTAATTTACTATTAAATATTCCAGATCCTTGGGAGTACAGACAAAAGAGAGCTGTGATGACGAGGCAGGAAATGGAGGACTATGACAGCCATAAAGTTATTCTCCTTGAGACTTTGGGAAATGCCAGGCTAGATGATTCCTATGACTACATTCTATCTCATATCAACAGCACAAACTCACCATGGATAAAGAGGGCGGGATGTCATGCCCTCCGCAAATACCACCATGAACATGTAAGAAAGAGTTGGAAGTGTGCAACTCCTGAAACAATTAATTAGCAAACTTTTCAAAATTTGTTTAGAGTTCAGTCTCTATCGAGAATGTATTTAGTAGTAGTCTAACAATTATTGGATTCCTAGGCTGCTGAGACTCTGCTGTATTCAGCTCTGTATGATGAGGAGCAGTCAGTCAGATATGAGGCTTCTCTCTTGTACATGGCTCATCCAAAGGGAAAGATGATTGCGCCTATGAATGCCAAGTAAGTGATAATTAAGTATTTCTTTTTAACAAAACATTAGAATAGAAAATTTTAATAAAGATGAATCCAATTTTATGTTAAATTTTGTGACTTTTTGTCTTGTTGAAATATTTCCTTTCATCATGTCTATTTTTTAAAATAATATTTAAGATACAAAGCGGTTAATTCTGGTACATAATACAATAAAACAGGCTTCTAAAGAAGTGCCAGGGATGGAAAGTATTGATAAGGCATAATCATAATTCATTATATCTGTCAAGTAAAAACACAGGAAATGAAATTCACTGCGTTACACTTCAATTCGTTACATGTATTTATTTAGCAAGTTCACCATGTTTTTCTTTAGGAGTTTTTTTTATGGTACTTTTTTAAGAATTTTATTTTTTAAAAAAGAATAATGCATTTTGTAGCTTGCAAAATACAGGTAGTAGTTAATAACAAGTTGACCTATGTAGATTGTTTGCATTGATACTGTAAAACAACTTTTATTCACGACAACTTCATTTCGCGATTTGCCGGGAATAAACCAGTTCGCAACGATTAATTTTCGCGATAAAAGCATATTAAGGTTTTTTTTTTTATAGACACATAGACTTTAAGAACCGATTCGCGGCGAGAAATATTCGCGATGGCGAGGCTCTCGCGAACTTTGCGAAAATTTCTCGCATGGGAATAAAAGTTGGTTTACAGTACATGTAAATGTATTTTGGAATGGATATTCATTTAATATGTTAATGTTTGGTAGGGAAGAAAAATTGTTTGACAACACAACAATTGTGGATGATCCATATGATTCTGGTGTGGATGTAGTAGACCTTACTGCAGATCATCAGCGTTCTCGTAGGAATGTTTGGGAAGGACACTATTTTAGACTGGAAGCTCCAGGTGTAGACTGGAGAAAGACACTTGGCACCCAAGATATTGGTGCATCTTTTGGAGTTATCATGATAAACTTCCTGAATTTAGCAGTAGGTAAATGATAGCATTAAAGTATTTATTCAAGCATGCTTAAAAAATCATGGATATACATGTAAGTATATTTACTATCAGTTGTAAGCTGTTTTACTTTGAATAAGATGAAAATGCATTGTCAACATTTTTTTTTAAGTTGATCAGGGTGAGAAGCTTTTCAGCAGCCATAAAAAATTCTTAATATATTTATTTATTTGGGGGAGGGGAATTCCTCAAAAAATTGCTGAATTCAAGGGAAGGTTTTAAGAAATCTCCATTTATAGCTCAACTGAGCCAAAGGCTCAAGTGAGCTTTTCTGATCAAAATTTGTCCGTTGTCTGTTGTTTTTGTCGTCATTGTAAACTTTTCACATTTTCGACTTCTTCTCAAGAACCACTGGGCCAATTTCAACCAAACTTAGCACAAAGTATCCTTTGGTGAAGGGGATTCAAGTTTGTTCAAATGAAGGGCCATGCCCTTATTCAAGGGGAGATAATTAAGAAATAATGGAAATTTGATGGTATGTTTTAAAAATCTTCTTCTCAACAACCACTGTGCCAGGAAAGACGAAACTCATAGGTAAGCATCCTCAGGTAGTGTCAATTAAAGTTTCTTCAAATCATGACCCCCGGGATAGGGCGGGGCCACAAAGTTTTACATAGAAATATTTAGGAAAATTTATTAAAAATCTTCTCAAGACCACTGTGCCAGGAAAGATGAAACTTATAAGGAAGCATCCTCAGGTAGTGTAGATTCAAATTTGTTCAAATTATGACCCCGGGGGTAGGGCGGGGCCACAATGGCTGATCAAAGTTTTATATAGAAATATATAGGAAAATTCTTTAAAAATCTTCTTCTCAAGAACCACTGTGCCAGGAAAGATGAAACTTATAGGGAAGCATCTTCAGGTAGTGTCAATTCAAGTTTGTACAAATCATGACCCCCAGTGGTAGGGCAAGGCCACAATGGCCGATCAAGGTTTTACATAGAAATATATAGGAAAAATCTTTGAAAATCTTCTCAAGAACCACTATGCCAGGAAAGATGAAACTTATGAGGAAGCATCCTCAGGTCGTGTAGATTCAAGTTTCTTCAAATCATGACCCCCGGGGGTAGGGCGGGGCCACAATGGCCGATCAAAGTATTACATAGAAATATAGAGGAACATTCTATAAAATCTTCTTCTAAAGAAACCCTGTGCCAGGAAAGATGAAACTTTTAGGGAAGCATCTTCAGGTAGTGTTGATTCAAGTTTGTACAAATCATGACCCCCGGGGATAGGGCGGGGCCACAATGGCTGATCAAAGTTTTACATAGAAATATTCAGGAAAATTATTTAAAAATCTTCTTCTTAAGAATAGCAGAGGCATGAATGATCATTTTTTTATGGAAGCATCCTCAGGTAGTGTAGATTCAGGTTTGTTCAAATCATGACCCCTGGGGGTAGGGCGAGGCTTCAATGGCCGATCAAAGTTTTACATAGAAATCTATAGGAAAAATCTTTATAAAATCTTCTTCTCAAGAATAGTAAAGGCATGAATGATCATATTTTTATGGAAGCATCTTCAGGTAGTGGACATTCAATTTTTGTTCAAATCATGACCCAAAGGTGTAGGGTTCGGCCACTACATGGAATCCAAGTTTTACATAGAAACATGTAGAAAAAATCTTTAAAATTCTTCTTTTCAAGAATAGCAAAGCCATGATTAGTCCTGTTCATATGGAAGCATTCTTGGGTAGTGTAGATTCAATTTTGTTCAAGTCATATTGTTATAGGGCGGGGCCACAATGTAAGTTCAAATGTGAACAGCAATAAAGCCACAGGAAGTCAAAGAAATATGCATGCATCTTTAGTTAGTGAAGATTCAAGTTTCTTCAAATCATACCCTCTCCCTTTAATTTTAAGGATTGGTTTAGACCACTTTGGGGTTTAAACTTTTCAATAATACACTGATTTCTGCTTTTTTTCTATCTATACAGTATACATTGCTCAGGTGAGCGATGTGGCCGATGGGCCTCTTGTTGAGCTCACCTGGGCCGAAGGCTCAAGTGAGCTTTTCTGAACACATTTTGTCCGGCTGTCTGTCTGTAAACTTTTCAAATTTTCGACTTCTTCTCAAGAACCGCTGGGCCAATTTCAACCAAACTTTCCACAGAGCATCTTTGGGTGAAGAGGATTCAAGTTTGTTCAAATGAAAGGCTATGCCCTCATTCAAGGGGAGATAATTGGGAATTAATGAAAATTTGGTGGTATGTTTTAAAAATTTTCTTCTCAAGAACCACTGTGCCAGAAAAGATGAAACTTATGGAGAAACAACCTCAGGTAGTTTAAATTTAAATTTTGTTAAAATCATGACCCAGGTGGGTAGGGCAGGGCCATAATGGCGGACTTTTACATAGAAAAATATAAGAAAATTCTTTTTTAGCTCACCTGAGCCGAAGGCTCAAGTGAGCTTTTCTGATCACATTTTGTCCGTCGTCCGTCCGTCTGTCGTCCGTCCGTCTGTCCGTCCGTCTGTAAACTTTTCACGTTTTCGACTTCTTCTCAAGAACCAATGGGCCAATTTTAACCAAACTTGGTACAAAGCATCCTTGGGTGAAGGGGAGTTTAAATTGTTAAAATGAAGGGCCAAGTCCCCTTACAAGGGGAGATAATCAAAAAAAGACAAAAATAGGGTGGGGTCACTAAAAAATCTTCTTCTCAAGAACCACTGGGCCAGGAAAGCTGAAACTTATGTGGAAGCATCCTTGGGTAGTGTAGATATTAAATTGTTAAAATCATGACCCCCGGGGGTAGGGCGAGGCCACAATAGGGAATCCAAGTTTTACATAGAAATATATAGAACAAATCTTTAAAAATCTTCTTCTCAAGAACCACTGGGCCAGGAAAGCTGAAACTTTTATGGAAGCATCCTTGGGTAGTGTAGATATTAAATTCGTAAAATCAAGAACCCCAGTGGTAGGGCGGGGCCACAATATGGAATCCAAATTTAAATAGAAATATATAGAACAAATCTTTAAAAATCTTCTTCTCAAGAACTACTGGGCCAGGAAAGCTGAAACTTTTGTGAAAGCATCCTTGGGTGGTGTAGATATTAAATTGTTAATATCATGACCCCCGGGGGTAGGGCATGGCTACAATAGGGAATCCAAGTTTTACATAGAAATATATAGAACAAATCTTTAAAAATCTTCTTCTCAAGAACCACTGGGCCAGAAAAGCTGAAACTAATGTGGAAGCATCCTTGGGTAGTGTAGTTATTAAATTGTTAAAATCATGACCCCCGGGAGTAGGGCAGGGCCACAATAGGGAATCCAAGTTTTACATTGAAATATATTGAACAAATCTTTAAAAATCTTCTTCTCAAGAACCACTGGGCCAGGATACCTGAAACTTATGTGAAAGCATCCTTGGGTAGTGTAGATATTAAATTGTTAAAATCATGACCCCCGGGGGTAGGGCGGGGCCACAATAGGGAATCCAAGTTTTACCGAGAAATATTTAGAACAAATCTTTAAAAATCTTCTTTTCAAGAACCACTGGGCCAGGAAAGCTGAAACTTATGTGGAAACATCCTTGGGTAGTGTAGATTCTAAAGATTTTAAATAAAAAAGGGAAAGGGTTGTTGGGCATGATTGGTATAGCAAGAGGGGGAATCTGGTAAAGATCTGCATCACCCAAGTTACTCAGGTGAGCGATTTGGCCCATGGGCCTCTTGTTTTTTTTTTCAAAATCTTCTTCTCAAGAATAACAAAGCCATAATTGATCATATTTATATGGAAGCATCCTTAGGTAGTGTAAATTCAAACCGACCAAAGTTTTATATAGAAATATATAGGAAAATTCTTTAAAAATTTTCTTTTCAAGAAAAGCAAAGCCATAATTGATCATGACCCCCTAGGGGAGGGGCAAGGCCACAATGGCTGACCAAAATTTTACATAGAAATATATAGGAAAATTCTTTAAAAATCTTCTCAAGAAAACCAAAGCCATAATTAATCATATTTATATGGAAACATCCTCAGGTAGTGTAGATTAAAGTTTGTTCTAATTATGACCCCCTGGGGTAGGGCGAGGCAAAAATGGCTGATCAAAGTTTTATGTAGAAATATGTAGGAAAATTCTTAAAAAGTCTTCTCAAGAATAGCAAAGCCATAATTGATCATATTTATATTAAAGCATCCTCAGGTAGAGTAGATTCAAGTTTGTTCAAATCATGACCCCCGGGGGTAGGGCGGAGCCACAATGGCCAATCAAAGTTTTACATAGAAAAACATAGGAAAATTCTTTAAAGATCATCATCTCAAGAATAGTAAAGCCATGATTGGTCATAGGACTACTTTAGGATTTAAACTTTTCAAAAATAAACCAATTTCTACTTTTTCCTAGCCACAGTATATTTACTGTAGATCTACAGTAAATAAAAAGATTTGTTTTCTGATTAATTTTGTGTTTATTTCTTCGTTGAATACATGTATTATGATCTATTGATTTTAAACTTTTCTTTTTGTAGCCCCAACCCAAGGTCACCTAAAAATTCATGTCCATGATGAAGCATATGCAAGGATACATTTTGGAATTCTTGATTTCAACTATGATTTTTTCATTGCCAGAGTTTGTTTTCAAGGGGGCACTGAATACAGTTTTAACATTTTACAGGTACATGTAATTTAAATGTGATCTTTTAAATGAAGTTTTAAAAGAAGTCATTTATTCTGCAGTTGGACATAGATTGTTCTTAAAGATAAATACTAATAAATCAATACATATTTGAATGTATTTTAACAGTGTTTATAAAATCAAATGTCATTGATTTTGTCATTGATTATCTGCCCTAAATTTTCATTTTTATGGAAATGATATATTAGAGTATAGTATTGTTTAATTATATTGCTTTAATTTTTTTTATTGAACAATTTATATTTTCATAAACAGTAAACATGACAAGACTTGAGTTGAGCATTCAGAATCTGTTTATATTTCAGGGAAATGAGATGAAGAAAATAGCGGATATCGCATTAAATTTTTCAAAGAAGCTGGCAGATATCGTGAATGGCATTAAGTCAGGGGTACAATTGTTCAAGGATTTGATATCCGGCAGACTCAGTCTTAAGAAAGTCATTGATGATTTTGTCAGTGCTATTACAAGTTTACCAAATAAGGTAAGTTAAATTCTAGTATGTGGAAAAGAGAGGCTATTGAAATGGCTCTATCTCCAAGGGCCCTTTAATTAGTACAGTGTAATGCCAAACATTACTTCTAAAAATAAGAAAAGCACTTAATGAGTGCTACAAACTTCCACGCTGTATATTCATACAAGATTTCTTAGCGGTATTCATGAAATAATGCATCAATGTCCACGCCAAAGCTGCTAAAATATGAAACCCGATTTTTTAAGAACACATACATGTACATTATTTCTTATACTGTGTCTTATTCTCACCATTAGTTTTTTTGTTTTGAAATTTCAGGTGGTGAGTTTGGTAGAGAAATCAACAGAAGCCCTGGAAAAAATAGGACACTATGACCCTGAAGATCTACCTCTAGAGTTCAAGCCTACCATTAACTTTGTGCATAAAGTCGCAAAGTTGTTTAGTGACATAAAAACTGATGTGATGGGATTTGTACATGTAAATTTTTCTAGTGGTTCCATTAATCTGACTCATTAGGGCCCCGCAAGGATTTGCGGGTGCCCTATAGTAATCACTCTGTCCGTCCGTCTGTCTGTCTGTCCGTCTGTCACTCTTCCGTCCACAAATTTTCTGTTTTTTTCTAATAACTTTTTTTATGGTTGCCCAATCAAGTTCAAATTTGGTATGGTAGTTCGGTAGGCAGAAATACATATTTTGATGCTAAGTTTGATTCTCTGTGTCTTCTGGTTTGGAGCTGGGGTGGTGGGGTAGATTCCTTAACTATGCATAAGAATGAACCAGCAACTTTTTTTATGGTTGCCCAATCAAGTACAAATTTGGTTTGGTAGTTCAGTAGGCAGAAATACATATTTTGATGCTAAGTTTGGTTCTCTATGTCCTATGGTTTGGAGCTGGGGTGGTGGGGTAGATTCCTTAACTTTATATAAGAATGCATTGGCAAAGAGAGATAACTGCTGAAGATGTTCTCATTGTAAACTGAATGCTGCTAGGAGTCCCTTGGGATTAATTAGCTTTCCTCCTGAAGAAAATCCAGAGCATTATCTTTATCTGTCACATTGAGATTAATTACCACCTCTGTCTGCAAATGAAGTTTGTTTTGAAGTTAAATCAATTTGGAATGCTATGAACACTCTGAAATGTGGATTTAAATAAAAAATTTTATTATTTATTTTTGTTTGATAGTTATGATTTCATTGAATTCTAAAAAAAAAAAAGAAATAGATTAAAGAAGATTTTTTGATTTACTTTTTTTTCACTTTTTTTTAAATATATTAATTCAAGAATATTATTAATTTTTAATGTAGTTATATAAAAACCCCATTCTATCATTAATACTGAAAAAGTTCTTATTGTAAATTTAGAAGAAAATGATGAGAGAGGTACAATTAATCCCTTGGGATTAATTATCTAGCCTGCTGCAGAAAATTTAGTAGGCTTTTCATTAATGAAAACCTTTGTCTGCAACTGCTGTTTGTTTGAAGTTAAGGTCAAGCCTTCATGATATTTGCATTCATTGAAGGCTGGCATTTTATATAACACAAGCTTCCTAACTGTTTAAATATACATTCAATGTTAAATTGTTCTTTACTGCCTAATGTAAATACAAGGATATTATTTTCAGGTTTTTGAATATTCAGGAATTATCTTGAAATTTTAAGAATACAGTTGCTGTTGCTTATTCTTCATACATTTATTAATCATTCTGTAAGCTGCACCCTTTTAATTCTACCCCATGGCGGGGCCCTTGCTGACTGGTCAGTTTTCTAGTTCTGTTCTGAGTCATTCATGGTCATCTTAGTTACTCAGAAAATTTATTGAAATCTGTTTTCAGGTGAACTGAGTCAATCAGGAGACCTATTCTTTCTCTTTTAGTTTGTAATATCATGCATCATCTGTCATGCATTATATGGTGTGCATTAGCACTTAAACATTTTTAGTTTCTCTGGAATAGTTGAACCCATTTCAACCAAATTTAGAAAGGAACAGAGGTGAGAGGGAATAAATTTTATGAATTTCATGGTCCCTGTTATTATGAGGCCTAATAAAAGGCTAAATCGTAAAAGTTTATGGATTCTTTTAAAAAATACTTTACTGCTAGACTTCAATTTGTTGAACTGTTGCTATGTTTGTAATATGCTTTGAGCCCTCTACAAACTTAAGTTTGTGAAATAATGGTCCCATGGTTAAGGGATTTGCAGTTTAGGATCAGGCTCCATTGATCATATAGTGAAAATTCATAAATTCTTCAAAAATCCTTTTCTCTTCCCCTATATTTTTAGCAGATATACTAGGTGCATGCCTGCATAGTAATGATGAGCAATGGTCTTTTTTTCAAAATTGTGTTAGAGCAAGGCCATATTAATTACATTAATATATGCCCATTCAAAATGAATCCAGTCCTTGACAATCTACACTCTTGGGCATTAAGCAAAAAAGCAAATAGTTAGAATTTCTTATGAGCAAGGTGCCTCATCCAAAATTATAACTGTCTTTACTCTGTTCAGATGTTAGGATTGAACTCTAATGATGACTAATTTTTAAATGCAATAAATCGTTTAAAGACTTTTTGGCAAGCAATATATAATTAACCTTAAGGTAGCTCTAATGATTGATAAAAAATGATAGGTGACAATTAAAATCCATAGAATTTGTGCTAGGTATATATATTATCAATGAATTAAAAAATTTCCGTTATTAATTTTCACGAGTGTTTTTTTTTTTTTTATTAAACCAACTCACATTAATGACATTAAACAGTGTTTTTCAAATATCATAAACTTGAAATTTTTTTTTGGCCTTTTTCAGGCAGTGGAACAGTCTATTAAAGTTGAAATCCCACATCAAGGCAAGGTCTTGTTTGAGAGCATAAGGGACATTATTGAAGGATTTTCAAAGATTCTTGGAAACCCTAAAGCAGCACTTCAGAGTATTGGGAAAGGTGTTTTCTCGTAAGAAATGTTACATTTCCCTGAATTAACTGTTGACTATTCTTGATCTTAAGTTTTAAGGAAAAGTTATTTGAGATAAATTCATAAAAGTTAAAGTCATTTAGAAGTTGGAATCATAATGTATTTGGACTAATTATAAGAATTACACATATAAGGTATGTTCATATTTGTTTATTTTTTAGCTCTTCTGAGCCAAAGGCTCAAAGTGCTAATGCTATGGCCATTTGTGCGGAGTGCGTAAACTTTTTAGAATATGGACTATAACTTAAGAACCCCTTGGTCACTCAGTACCAAATTTGTCACAGGGTATCCTTGGCCCAAGGGCTATCATTTGTACTAAAATAAGGGTTGGGGCCCTTAAACAACGGGAGATAATCAGGAAAACAAAACCAAAAATACTGGTTGCTAAAAAATCTTCTTCTCCATAACCACCAGGCAGATTTTCACCAAACCTACATACAAGGATCAGGATATGTCGAAGATTAAAATTTGCACGGGGAATTACCCTGGGACAAAGGGCGTGGTCTCAAGGTCACTTCAAAGTTGACCTAAAGAACTTTATTCGGTAACAACCAATATTTGCCCCCCAAATCAAACTTTGATGGAGATATATTTAATTAAGTTCTTAAACAGGGGAGTATATGCTGACTTCAAAGCACTGAATATTTTCATAAGTAATGACGTCATATGTATCTCATGACGTCACAAACCTGACGTAAATTTAGGTTTTTTATGAATTTTACAGAAAAATGTACTTATTTCGTCGATATTTTGAGTAAAAGTCACCGAGCGCATGGGTGTTCAGGATCAATATTTTGATATAATGTGTAGAATGATAATATCAATGAAATATGTCTATATTGTTCCTGAACAAACTTGCGCTCTATAAATTTTAAAACTAAAATTGTTGAAATTTTGTCCATTTTGTCTTCTTTCTGCAAAATGATATAAAATCGGACTAGTTTGTGACGTCATAAAAAAAAAAATTGTGAATGCACTGCTTTGAAACAATAACATTTTCTGCTAATTAATATATTTCTAATACAATTCATTGAATTCAGCACATTTCAGGAAGTTTTCAAAATTTGACTTTTGTGGGGGCAAATTTATGCAATATACCGCATATAGTTCTTTACAATTAATAAAAACGTGTATATTTTGCTTACTATAAGGACTAGGATCATCAAATCTTGTAAGTTGATGCATCTTACGACTTCACATCATGTTAACTCAAAAGTAGGTCACGGTGACCTACTTTTTAAATTTTGCAGGGATATGTTTTCAAATTGATTTGAAGGCATATTTTGGACATTTTAAGGCCTATGATCATCAAACTTTGTCAGTTGATGCATCTTAGGTCCTCAAACAATGTCAACTTAAAAGTTAGGTCACCTGACCTACTTTTTGAACTTTATGACTTATCCTTTTAAAAACATTAAATCCCATTATTTCAGACACTGGGAGGTTTAGAATTATCAAATCTTGTACTTTGATGCATCTTGGGACCTTAAAACATATTTATGAAAAAGTAGGTCACTGTAACCTACTTTTGAATATTGGCGACATTTGTTTTCAAATTGTTTAAAACGCATATTTTGATTACCTTCAGACCTACGATCATCAAACTTGGTCAGTAGATGCATCTGGGGTGGTTTTTGAAAAACTGTCGACCAAAAAGTAGGTCACGATGACCTACTTTTGACATTTTATGGCTATATTTAAGTATCTTAGGTATTTATTGGCTTAGAATCATCAAACTTTGTGAGTGGATGTATATTTGGTTTTCGGAGAGTGACGACCAAAAAGTAGGTCACAGTGACCTACTTTTGACATTTTATGGCTTTATTTACGTATCTCCGGTACTTATTGACTTAGATTCATCAAACTTTGTGAGTTAATGCATCTTGGGTTTACGGAGTGTGAAGACCAAAAAAGTAGGTCATGGTGACCTACTTTTGACATTTTGTGGCTATAATAAAGTATCTCTGGTACTTATCGACCTAAAATCATCAAACTTTGTCAGTTGATGCATCTTGGGTTTTCGGAGATTGTCGACCAAAAAGTAGGTCACAGTGACCTACTTCTGACATTTTATGGCTATATTTAAGTATCTCAAGCACTTATTGGCTAAGAATCATCAAACTTTGTCAGTTGAGGCATCTTGGGTTTTCGGAGAATGTCAAATAAAAGTAGGTCACGGTGACCTACTTTTGAATATCTCAGATACATATTAGCTTTGAATCATCAAACTTTGTCAGTTTAGGCACCTTGGGTTTTTGGAGAACGTCGACCAAAAAGTAGGTCACTATGACCTACTTTTGACATTTTATGGCTGTATTTAATTATATCTGGTACTTATTGGCTCGGAATCATCAAACTTTGTCAGTAAAGGCATCTTACGGTTTCATTGAATGTCCAACAAGAAGTAGGTCATGGTGACCTACTTTTGAATATCTCAGGTACTTATTGGCTTAGAATCATCAAATTTTGTCAGTTTAGGCATCTTGGGTTTTTGGATAACGTCGACCAAATAGTAGGTCACCATGACCTACTTTTGACATTTGATGGTTATATTTAATTATCTCTGGTACTAATTGGCTTAGAATTGTCAAACTTTGTCAGATGATGCATCTTGGGTTTTCAGAGAATGTTGACCAAAAAGTAGGGCATGGTGACCTACTTTTCAATATCTTTCTTATTTAATTAGAATCATCGATCTTTGTCAAGTAATGTATCATGAGTCCTCAGAAAATTTCAATCAAAAGGTAGGTCACTGTGACCTACTTATGGTATTTTATAATTATAATATCTTCAGTCTTAACTGGTTAAATATTATCAAACTTTGTAAGTTGATGCATTTTGGGTCTTATGATACTAATAGAGTTGGAGGCTTCTAATAGAAGTGATTGATTGTACAATTTATCAAAAGAGCGATTCAAGGCCCTTGGGCCTCTTGTTTCCATCTTCATTTAGCTACTTTAAGTAATATTTTTTTTATCCTTCAGAATTTTTCAATCTATAAAGATTATACTTCAACAGAAGAAAAAAGTACAAGAAGCATGCTTCTTCCTAAGGGGTATCATATTGATCATTTATTCAATAATTAAAAGATAAAAGGATAAAAAGAGAGTATTCATGCATACATATAAGAGGTGATTAAAAGCATAAAACATTCATTTATATTAAATTTATGATTTTGATAATGCATGTCAAATAGTACTTCTTGGAAACTCATGATAATACAAAGGATAATGATTTACACTTGAGCATATTTATGTACTCTATCATGTCTTTTATGAAAGGATTCATGCAATTTTTTACTTTACCCCTCTTTCACACATAGACGCCGCTTCTACTACGATCAAAGAGTGGTCGAAAGCAGGGCCGATCGTGACAAATCGCAGGAGAAACGTAGTCGAGTCTTCAGAAAGGTAGTATGATCGCGGTAGGGTCTTCATAATCGGAGAGCTCTACGATCTCTCCACGCTTATTTTGAACATGTTTAAAACAAGCGTAACAGAATCCTGGCCAACAAGAATTGGGGTTAAGTTGTAAAAAGAGCGTAGTAGAAGCGCCGTAATCGTAGAAGCAGCATGGTAGCATCATAGAGAGATCTTCGTGATCGTAATAAAAGCGCCGTAAGAGCGTAGTAACCTACCAAGTACGCTCATACAACGCTCTATCTACGTTCCTGAAGATCCTGCGAAGATCTACAATGACCTTACGCCGATCATATCATGACCTATCAGACAGGAGTTTGTTCTTATAGCGCTGATATTTGACCAATCATCATCCGTAAACTACATGTAAAGTGTGAAACTATACTTGATGATCATTTGCAATTGAGACTTTCCACATCTTGTCACAGTTACAGTTGAAAATAACCGTAAACAATGTGGTAAAGGCCGCATAAAACTTTGGTGGCAAGATATGTGTCATCACTAAAATCGTACCACAAAAATCTGCGGTTGCAAGATATATTAATTTTACATCATCGCCAAAATCGTACTAGAAGCGTAATGCAATCGTAATATGATCGCCACCACCGTAGCGACATTGTGGTACAGTCATCTAGGTCTGTGTAGCGTCGTAGTATGGTCTTCAACGTCGCATTGGCAGCGTAGCGTAAACGCAGTAAACACGGCCACTTGTCGGCAACAGTCTGCGTACCATCTTAGTAGAAGCATGTTAGCAGCGCGTTTGACGTAGGGACATCTTAGTATGGTCATAACAAAGACTATAATTTGCCAAATAGCTCTATTTAGACGCCGATCGGCTTTGATCTGCCCCAATCACAAAAAATTTCAGATCGTGGCTTGATTGGGATAATCGCAGCTCTGTGTGAACGGGGGGTTAGAAACTTTGGTTAATATATAAACATTTAATAAGAAACTGTGTTCCTACGTAGTTTTTCTTTAAATATGTAATTTGTACATCAGGGCAACAAGAGTAAAAAAAAAAAAAAAACACGTAATACTGTTTCAGGCAGATCTGATGTAAAAGTTTTGAATGATTTAATCATTTTCCAGCTAGGAATGTATCTATTGATATTTTGTTTCTTTCTCATATAATCCAAGTCAAATCAAATATATTAAATGTTTACTAGTCTAGAAAGTGGGACTCAAAAATTGTTTTAGATTTTGGATAGGATTTTAGTAATTGCAAAAATAAAATCACAGCATACTTAGAATTTTTATTTTGCAAAAAACAACATATTCATAAAAATACACCATGTCAAATAAATTTTCAATTTTGCTTTACAAAACCTTTTCAGATGAAAAGCCATATTGGTTTGATGTTGAAACATTGCTGCTTGAATACAAGCCCCTAGCTGATCAAGCCTTTGCCAGTTTGAAAAGTGCTGGTGACAGATGGGTCAATGAGAAAATAGAGGATGCAGAAGATAGAGTCAAAAAGTTTACAAAGGGCAGAGTTACACTGGTTTGTATTAATGTATAGATTTTATAATACACTTGTAAGGCTATCTAAATTTAATTCTCTGGTTCTCAGGCCAATTTTCTCCAGAACAGATGCAGGCGGGCGTCATTTTATTTATCATTTTATTAACTTAAAAGTATAAAACAGATCACAGATTATATCTTGTATAAAGTACCATTGTTAAGCAAGTCAGCATATGTACAAAACACTCTGCATTTTATTTTGTATATACATGTAGCAACGTCATCCGCATTTTTTTGTGTATATAGTGTAACCGGAAGTAGAACTCTTTAGTATATAAATTACCAAAGTTACTAGCCAACTTGGCTTAAAGGAGTAAACTATCTCCAGTTATCAATGATCATCCCAGGTAAGGGGATTTCTGAACTATGGTCAACGCTAAATGAAAACACCGTTGTAAGTTTTATAAATTTAATAAAGTGAGAATTAACCAATGTAAATGATAACAAATAATAAATAATGATCAAAATTTAACAAACAGAAAAGTCTTTGAAAATTGCCAGGATTAATAAAACTTTATCAAAAATGTAATTTAATTTGGCAAATGATTTACAATAATCTCAATGAATAATCTAAATAAATAAAGAATTGAAAAAAATGTAACAGAAAATGGAAGGAATGTGGCAAAACTATGAAAAATAATCTATGTCCCTACTGGGCTTCCATACTTTATCAAAAATCTTATTAAAAAAAAATCAATGAGATGAAAAAAAATGAAAAGGGAATGAGCTACATCACCCAATATGACTACTATCAACACTCCAGAGTTGAACTGAAAATATCAATACTAATTCTAGGCTCTAAAAATAACTGACCCAGAAAATAAACAACACGCGAAAAATAAATAATAAATAGTGGTTCTAGAAAATAAACCTGTTATCTACATATCCCTAGACCAGGCTGGACTTGGAAAGGGGAAACTAAATTTACTTTAAATACCCTACATCCTAACTGTTTCCTAACATGTGAAAAACGTGAAACTAAATCTAAGCCAAAACCTAGAGAACTGTTACACCCCTATTAATGTTATTGTGATTTAAATTCAAGACACATGGTTAAGGTTGATCTATTCAAAGGTTATAGGGTAGAACCTGTTTTATAAATAAAATTGGCAGTAAACATGATATTGCTATAGCCTGTTTCTTTTGAAAACATGTCCTGTAATAAATGTTTCCAGACCTTCCTGAAAGACTTTCATGATTTTCAACAGAAAAAGGGTGGCTAAAGGAGGGGGTGTTAAAATAACAATATATCTTATATACTTTTCGGCGCAAATTAGAGCTCACTAGTGACCGATTCGCTGGTAAAAAAAAAAATGTGCATAATCATCTACACTGACAAACCTTTGTTTTCCTTATATGGCTATTGTTATAAATGCGCACAGAGGATCTTACCAAGAGCAACTGACCAATCGTCGAATGAATAGCAACGTTTACACCAAAAACGTGTTTACATTTTACTTCGAACACGTAGTTCAGGTCAATCTTCGATCATGTTAATGGACTGCAAAATAAAATGTTCTAACGAACAAAATACAAGGATAAGAAACCATGAAAGATGTTACGGGCTTTTTTAATTTGTTGTAAAATGGAAAAAAAAATGTTTAATAAAATGTAGTTTGCGTCTAGTTCAGAATACCAGCGCTTCAAGGGTAAGGAAAACGAGCCTCTTATGCATTTAAATGGACAAAACTTTGTTTACGTTCGTAATCACGTGTTCGGCCAGGGAATTCACCTGACAATTGTATTCACCGATAGTACAACAAAGGAATTAATACAGACGCAAATCTCTTTCGCAGTATGACTTTCAGAAACCTAGACTTCCGCCGTTTATTTATCAAATGAATTGTTTGTCATTATGAGCATGAAAATAATATTTTTAAAAATGCTTTTCATTTACCATAAGGTTTTCCTTTTTTCAAAATTCCTGTAGTATTCGTAGTAACCCATAATGCAATACTCATTCAGCTGATTGGTCAGTTAAAATCATGCTGGTGCCTCATTTGTTAATCTGACGCCAAAAAATATAGTCCTGGTTCCCATGCAAAAATATTTGTCCAAAAAGAAATTTTAATTCATGACTGCAGAAAATTGTATTAAAGAAAATACTTATTTAAATTTGAATGAATGTAAAAGAGATCGATTGATTGAAGTACATTTCTACAGACATTATCAGCTGATTCTAGGTTGGTGAAAACTGAAACGCAACATAACTTTTCTGTTTACCATGCCTCCACGTGCTAGTCACTTCCTAGCCACATTTCCGTGAATAATTTACCCTATCTCGCTTAAGTCTCGCTAACTCTCGCCAGAGCCACTACCAGAGCTACTCTGAACTCATCGGGTTTTATAATTTGCAAAACACCGAATTATAAAAGTTTCCGAACACATTAGTAGGGGTGTGTTAAACAGGTTGAGACCACTAGATTTTCTGACGTCAGAATAAATTTGCATGTAAATTAGCTATCTGTTTACTTTACCCACCGATGAATGAGTCGCAATGCATTGTGGGCTACTACTACTCAGTTGTGTTGAAAATAAAGACCAATTTAAATTGTCCCTTGGAAACTTATTTTCGATTATTTTTGGAGATTTATGGAAGAAATATATAAAATAATGTACAATCTTCCATTTCTATGCTCACATTTACAAAATTTGATTTATGAAGCCTTATATATCAACTTATAATACATCGACCTAAACCATTGTTCGAAGAGACGTACATGTAGGTGCTATCGTGTCGATAAAGCATTGAGTTTTTTCCACGTGATATACGTACATGTACATAGTTTTTGACAGCAGTACAAAGTGCGCAATTATTATTTAACCCCTAAATATTATCAACAACAAAAAAAATTAATGTATATACCAACATCAAAGCGTTTGCACATCATTCAAACTTTCGAAGCAACTATTAACCATATAAAAACAACTCCAATATTAAATGTGAGCATGAAACAATGACTTGGGAATGTAATCTTTCAATTTCGGACTTAAAAAATGACAAAGAAGCTCTACAGTTTTTCCAGTGATGAAGTAAATATTTATGCAGAAACCGACGAAAACCACGTGTCACCATTGAATCGTAAACACGTAGTAGAGTGTCATGCTTTCGGACTTGTTCACTTTATTGGCTAACGGGTGTGACGAAAATATCATCACGTGTTAAAAATTGTCTTCCATATAAGGTAGTGGTCTCGACCTGTTAAACCATGAGGTTTTCTTAGCCCGCTAAGTATCTAATCAAATAGTGCTCATAAACCATGAGGTTTTCTTAGCACAGAAAAGAGGAACTAACCATGAGGCTGTGTTCCCCAACCCAAGTGAAGAAAACTGCTCGAACACGGGTTTAAATACCCTGGCAAGGCCCAAAATAAAAGCCAATAACTATCAAAGATCCTAAAGCTAAATTAACCAATCAGAACGCAGCTATCAAAAGTACTACGGTAAGACTGCCAACATGGATGACACTTCCTGTTTAAAAAGTAAAACGTGGAATGTCAACTCATGTCCTAACTTATAAAAGACTAATAATAAAGGGGTTTTACGTGAGTAACAACTGAAAACATAAGGTAAATAGAATTATCTGACTGAAATACCAGCAAATACTTATAAAATAGGAATTACGAAATGATGGCTATGAAATAAAAATCTAAACCACTACAATAGCAATGTCATCCGCATTTTTTTGTGTATATAGCAAGGTCATCTGCATTTTTTACCTCAGTAGATAAATTTACATGCTTGATTGTTCTGATGACAACCGTCACAAGTCGAAACCGGTCAACAAAATAAACTTACTGCTGCATTCTCACAAAGTGTTGTTCATCTGTTTTATACTTTTAAGTTTATAACTTAAGTTACATCTAGTTTATCTTGACATAGTTCGCTCCAAGAGATATTTTTCTACATTACTGACGTCTCCTATAAAGATCTTTTCTTGTAAAATGTTTATTTATTCATCGATAATCAGCTGGAATCATAGTAAGACAAACCATAAGCTACATTCACTTCTGGTAATTGGGGTCTAAATGTTATACAGTGGTTTCATTGGTTGCTAAGTTAAGCAAGGCAAAAGTAAAAGTAAAGTCATGGCGTTGACAAAATCACAACAGGAGATTCTGGATAAGGCTAAAGTATAATTAGTACCTAAAAAATATATTATCTATAAAAATGTTACCAATTAATTTTCACTTGCAGATTATTTTAATTTCATAAAAAATATTTTGTCCGTAACCTCAAAACGGAAGTGAATGTAGTTTATGGTTTGTCTTACTATGATTCCAGCTGATAATCGATGAATGAATAAACATTTTGCAAGAAAAGATCTTTATAGGAGACGTCAGTAATGTAGAAAAATATCTCTTGGAGCGAACTATGTCAAGATAATGTAGATGTATGATTGATTTATAAGTAAATACGAGTTCTTCCTAATTTGTGAATTTCATGGCCCCTGTTAAAATCTTCTTTACTCCTGAACATCAAGCAGTCAAAATGTTTGCATACAGTCAAACTTGTTTTAAGAGCTAGGCCACCTTTGGGAAGTCTTTAAAAAAAGGCCACTTAAGACAGCTGGCCTCTTATTCCAGTTTGCCCTCGAAAAAGACATTCGGGCAATGAATAAACAACATTAAGCACTACAGTTAAATTAATAAAATAATAAAACAAGTCAATTTAACAAAGGCTCTTTATGTGTATACTAGTATATAATTATTCAAGCTAATTCAAAAAACTATTAAAGAATTAGAATTTTTTAAGGTTTTGTGCATGTTTCTGTTCCTACATAATAGTTAAACAAGAAATACATACAGTGCCTGACTATTATCCTTTTTTATAAAGAAAAAAAATATACAAAATTACAGTTTAATGGTTAATAAAATAAAGCATAGAAATTTAAGAAAGAATATGTCAATAAAAATTTCACTTGCATATGTTCAAAAATGGTCAGCAATGTAACCCACCCCCCACACACATTAATTCATCGGCAATTAACCTACTAGCTGAAGTTTTAACTTTTGGTAAATTTTATTGTTTATAAAGTTATCAGAATTTCTATGGAACATGAGACAAAGAAATAAAATTAACCAGTTGACCAGAAAGATGTATTGACGCAGTTGAAAATCATTCCATAACACAGGTGTCAAATGCAGTAGAGCGTGACTAATCCCTATCGATCGTCTATTGATAGTGAAATTCACGAGATAATCATGCCACATGAAGCACTTTGTTTTTACAAGAGTAGCAATGGGCTTCTACATGGAATCAAAATTCAAAAGGTGTGAATTTCTTTAGGTAGAGGAAAGTATCAATATTGTATTTAATTTTTTTTTTTTTCAATTGGCGATCTTGAAAAATAATTACAAATTGATCTAACAAGTTTTTTCATAAATGCAAACAGAGTTCAGTGTATCTAATAGTAATTTGTTTAATTGCTTTAATAGCTAGGTTAAATTGGCTATCGGGATATAATTACCCAAGCGAATAAGTTTAAAAGACATAATAGAATCACAGCAAGTGATGAAATAGCCGCCTATTACAGTGTCAATAGGGCTGTGGGTGGGGAATTTGAGTGGCTGCTGGCTGCGTTACACAGGTGGCCGTTTATTCCAGTTAAAATATATAGTAAAAATCGTCGGGGGGAACTGAAAGTGGCCGCTGATCGCAAGTGGCCATTGATTTCGGGTGGCCGCTAAGACAAGTTTGACTGTAATTGTTATCAGCATTGAGTCCTCTACCAAAATTGTGAAATTCATGGCCCTGGGGTCAGGGGTTCTAATAGGTGCTAGGATGGGGCTATATAGATTATGTAGTGAAAAAGCATTATTTCTTTGAAAAGTCTTCTCTGCTCCTGGGTATTTAACTAAGTATGAAAGTTGCTACATGATACTCAGGTGACCTATAAGGCCCGTGGGCCTTTTGTTTGATTTTAATTTTCGAGTTTTCTGTAACATAAAGATAATTTTATTAAATCACATATATACTTTCCATGTCTGATTAAAAGTTCTGCTTTATCCATTGCTTATCAGCATGTGAACATCGTAGGCAATATCCTCTAATGTATTTTCAAACGAAGTAGCCAATATCTCTTTGAAAATGGCTACCGGAAGTGATTTTTGAATACTAAACTACGAAAAAACGAGGACAGAATTTTTTTTTCCGGATTGATCTTCGCAATACCAACTTTTTATTTTATCAAAAATACAATAAAATTAGCAATGCAGCTACCCTAAAATGGATGTGCGTGGGCCTGAGAACCAGAATTTTAATTTTATGTAGCCTTATCATGATCATTAGGTGGGATGTGTGCAGATTTTTTGCAGACAATTAGTGTAAACATGCCTGCTCTTTTCCTCATGGTAGAAGTTCTTCTGCAGAATAATAATTTGTTCAATTTACATGTAGGAAAAGATTAAGAAAATTTGGGGTTTGTATTCAACTAATATTTTAAAATAATTCATAGAGTAATATATACTTGAATGGATATTAGTTTTTCATTTGTATTTTTTAAAGTGATCTTGCCTAAATCAGGGGTAGTCTGGTAGATGGTAGATTTGCTCAAAGACAGCAGTCTTTCTGTTAGGTGACTGAATATGAGATGTTTTGACATATAACCTTTGACTGTAACCTTTATGAAATTTAATGAAGTTGTTTGAAATGGTACTTTTTATACTCTTACAGAGAGACCTTAGGCGAGAGGCAGTGCAAACAATAGAAAATCTCCAAGCCCTATTGATGGACCCCTTTAATGAGTTATTAGGATTGGCAGATAAATTTGTGAAAGGGTTTTTTGGGGTCTTTGGACTTATTAAAAAGGTCAAAGATGCATACACCACTCTAAAAGAAGGGTAATTACCAAATTTATTTATAGCTTACCCAAGTTTCCTTTTTTAGCTCACATGAGCCGAAGGCTCAAGTGAGCTTTTCTGATCAAAATTTGTCCGTTGGCTGTCGTCGTTGTCGTTGGCGTTGTCCTTGTCGTCGTTAACTTTTCACATTTTCGACTTCTTCTCAAGAACCACTGGGCCAATCTTAACCAAACTTGGCACAAAGTATCCTTAGGTGAAGGGGATTCAAGTTTGTTCAAATGAAGGGCCACGCCCTAAAAAATCTTCTTCTCAAGAACCACTGGGCCAAGAAAGATGAAACTCATGTGGAAGCATCCTCAGGTAGTGTAGATTCAAGTTTGTTCAAATCATGACCCCCGGGGGTAGGGTGGGGCCACAATGGCCGATCAAAGTTTAACATAGGAGTATATAGAGAAAATCTTTAAAAATCTTCTTCTCAAGAACCACTGGTCCAGGAAAGATGAAACTCATGTGGAAGCATCCTCAGGTAGTGTAGATTCAAGTTTGTTCATATCATGACCCCTGGGGTAGGGTGGGGCCACAATGGCCGATCAAACTTTTACATTGGAGTATATAGAGAAAATCTTTAAAAATCTTTTTGTCAAGAACCACTGGTCCAGGAAAGATGAAACTCATGTGGAATCATCCTCAGATAGTGTAGATTCAAGTTTGTACAAATCATGACCCCGGGGGGTAGGGCGGGGCCACAATGGCTGATCAAAGTTTTACATAGGAGTATATAGGGAAAATCTTTAAAAATCTTCTTCTCAAGAACCACTGGTCCAGGAAAGATGAAACTCATGTGGAAGCATCCTCAGGTAGCGTGGATTCAATTTTGTTCAAATCATGACCCCAGGGGTAGGGTGGGGCCACAATGGCTTATCGAAGTTTTACATAGGAATATAGTTTTCAATGCATATTTTTAAAAAAAATTTTTGCTTTGCTTTAGTTATGACACAGCAAGAGGGATAATTGATGCCTTATTTGGACCAAAGGCACACAAAAATTTTCCAAAGAATCGCCGTTTAAAAGGGAGAGGATGTGATAATGGATTTTATCCGTCATCTTTAGGAGGTGGACGTAGCGAATACAGACACACAGGACTTGATCTGTTGGTAGTGAAGGGTGACCCTGTAAGTGAAAATTCCAAAGGATGTCTTAAAATCTAATTAAATATGATAAAAAATCTTTTAACAAAAATCAACAAACTGTGATTAGAAATTCATGATAGCAAGATCAATAAAATCTAATAGTCAAATTAAAGAGATATTAATTTTAAATTTTTTCCATGTTACACCCATCCTGTAGATTGTAGCTCCTTTTGGTGGTACTATAACTGTTGATAGAGAGGACTCCAGCACTGTTATCATCAGTGCAGAAGGATGTTCACTTCGAGGAATTACAATCTTCATAACCAACATAGAACCCAACTCCACCATTGACACAGAAGAGGGCAGATCAGTAATTATTTTCACATGATATTTTAAACTCGTCTGAGCCAATGGCTTAAGTGAGCTTTTATGATTGAAATGTGTCATCGTAGTCATCTCTCCAGAACTACTGCTAGACCAGTTTCAGCCAAACCAGTCACAAAGCATCCTTGAATTAAGGGGGATTCAAGTTTGTTAAAATGTAGGGCCTATCCATTTTCAAGGGGAGATTAAATTTAAGAAATAGTGAAAATGAGGTCATTTTATCCCTATGAAGGTGGGGGAGAGATAAATAGGAATCACCTTGTCCAAATGTAAATGCACTCTTGTCCAGGCTATACATGGATCTTCGTGATGTAGAAGCTTTGGAATTTGTATATTTTTAATAATTTGTTATTGTTTTGACTTATCTTATTTTAGATTGACAAAATTACATAATCTACATTTTTTTTTAATTTCACAAATGCATGTACAATAAAGTGCAATAACAGATCAGCAATTACTTTATAACACACACAGTGCAATAAGCAAAAGTCTTATGATTGCTGATTGAGAGAAAAGAAGGGAAAAGAGCAGCGATTTTTTTCCACTCATTGGGAAAGGGTCTGGTACCTGTTCAATTGGGAAAAATAACACAGAAGAAAAACAAAGGAGAATTTTTTCTTATTTATGCAAATGCAACATATTTTGCATTTATTCCAACTTAGTTACCTATTACTGCTTGTTTTAAAGAATAAACAACAAGTACTTATTGTTTTTATATCAACATCCCTTGTTTTCACATTGTCATGCTTTCAATTTGTCAAAATATAAGACACTACACTGTCTAAACCACTGCTCCCGCCAAATAACGACTTTCTCTACTTTCGATTTAAGCGGAAGTGAAACAATTAGTCAACTTGTACATGTACAATGTTTCATTTAATAAGAAATACAATGTTGTTGTAATCTTTTGCTTCACAGTTGAATTGGGAATTTTTAGTCACAGAATTGGGAAAAATTAATGTTTTCTGGCATTGGGAACGGTGCCATTTATCAGTATCAGTTATATAAGGAAAAAAAAACGCTGAAGAGAGAAAGGGGAGAAAAGCTGCTTATTAACAAATGAGAAAAAAAACCTTGTGTGTATAATTAAACATTTATTTTATCAGTTGGTGATTGTAAAATCAAGCAAAATAGTCAGAGCCTTCTCAGTATGAAAGGCCAAATTTCCCAATCTTAATGAAAATCTTTTAGATTACAGTTTTTGGTAGCTATATACTTCAAAGTTGAAAGATGAGTTTTGATATCTTTAAGTAGTCCATGGATTGATAATTTTTCGTTAAGACACCACTTTTTAGCTCACCTGAGCCGAAGGCTCAAGTGAGCTTTTCTGATCACATTTTGTCCGGCGTCCGTCTGTCCGTCTGTCTGTCTGTCTGTTCGTAAACTTTTCACATTTTTGACTTCTTCTCAAGAACCGCAGGGCCAATTTCAACCAAACTTGCCACAAATCTTTCTTGGTAAAGGGGATTTAAGTTTGTTCAAATAAGGGGCCACGCCCTCATTCAAGGGGAGATAATTGAGAAATAGTGAAAATATGGTGGTATGTTTTAAAAATCTTCTCCTCAAGAACCACTGTGTCAGGAAAGATGAAACTTATGGGGAAACATCCTCAGGTAGTGTAGATTCAAGTTTGTTCAAATCATGACCCCTGGGGGTAGGGCGGTGCCACAATGGCCGACCAAAGTTTTATATAGAAATATAAAGGAAAATTCTTTAAAAATCTTCTTCTCAAGAACAGCAGAGCCATAATTGCTCATATTTATCTGGAAGCATCCCCAGGTAGTGTAGATTCAAGTTTGTTAAAATCAAGACCCCCGGGGGTAGGGCGGGGGTACAATGGCTTACCAAAGTTTTATATAGAAATATATAGGAAAATTCTTTAAAAATCTTCTCCTCAAGAACAGAAGTGCCATAATTGCTCATATTTATATGGAAGAATCCCCAGATAGTGTAGATTCAAGTTTGTTCAAATCATGACCCCCGGGGGTAGGGTGGGGCCACAATGGCTGACCAAAGTTTTATATAGTAATATATAGGAAAATTTTTTAAAATCTTCTCAAGAACAGCAGATCCATAATTAGTCATATTTATATGGAAGCATCCCGAGGTAGTGTTGATTCAAGTTTCTTAAAATCATGACCCCCAGGGGTTGGGCGGGGCCACAACGGCCGACCAAAGTTTTATATAGAAATATATAGGAAAATTCTTTAAAAATCTTCTTCTTAAGAACAGCAAAGCCATAATTGCTCATATTTATATGGAAGCATCCCCAGATAGTGTAGATTCAAGTTTGTTCAAATCATGAGCCCCGGGGGTAGGGCTGGACCACAATGGCCGACCAAAGTTTTATTTAGAAATATATAGGAAAATTCTTTAAAAATCTTCTCCTCAAGAACAGAGACGCCATATTGCTCATATTTATATGGAAGCATCCCCAGGTAGTGTAGAGTCAAGTTTCTTCAAATCATGACCCCCGGGGGTTGGGCGGGGCCACAACGGCCGACCAAAGTTTTATATAGAAATATATAGGAAAACTCTTTAAATATCTTCTCAAGAATAGCAAAGCCATCATTGCTTATATTTATATGAATGCATCCTCAGGTAGTGTAGATTCAAGTTTGTCCAAATTATGACCCTGGGGGTAGGGCGGGGCCTAACTTTTGGATTTAAACTTTTCAATAGTAAACCAATCTACTTTTTCCTAGCCACATGGCTCGGGTGAGCGATGTGGCCCATGGGCCTCTTGTTGTATATGTAGGATTTGAGAATTGGGAATATCTGGTACAAATTCTTACATCTTGAATCAAGATCTAATCCCAAAGTAAAAAAACAAGGATCTCTTGGAATAACAAGATTTCTTGTCTGACAAAATTAAAAGAATAAATTGATGAGATCTTGAATAAAGGGACATTCCCACAGTATATGATAAATTGTTTCTTCAGCTGAGTTACAGAAATTACACATTTTACTATCTTTCATCCCCAATTTAAACAGAAATACATTAGTGGTTAAGATTTGATGGTTAATTCTACACTGTAACCATTGTAGTTTTGTACTTTTATTACTGAAAAATTGCTTTCCATTGCGACTTAGATAAAGTGAAATATCTTCCCCATTTTGATTTGTAAAATGATGTCACATTTTCTTCTGTATTTAGTGTGTCATACATAGTTTTAGTACCTTTTTGGATGAACAAAATAATCTTAATAATGATATCCAAAAATAAACATATTTATTAAGACTTATCAGTATAATATACGTAAACCATAATTCTTTTGATTGTCCAGCTCTGATTCTGTGTCCCTACATTTGCATTTTGTTATTCTCAGTCAAAAATTCAACTGCATTCTAAAACATTTCATGGTGTGAATGGTCCTCCTCCACCACTTTTGTATTGAACAGTGTATATAGAATTAAAAATTGAGAAATTTACAAAATCTGAAAGAAGAAAATGTTTGTGTTCAATCCTCCCTCGATTCTTGATACAACTATTACACTATCCTAACAAAGAAGTGTGGATCAAGTTGCCTTGTAAAGTTCTTGGAGTGTTGAACTTTGTTTTATTTATAAAAAATATAATGAGCAATTACATTTGCACTAAAAACGTTTTAGCATTTCTCTCTTCTCTTAGATCCATAAAATATTCATGATTTAGCACTTCTGAAAAACCCAGCAGGGGGGTATTTTGTCCCGTTTGGACAGTTCCAGTTGTAAATTGTATTTCAGCATTAGACAATATATATTGTTTACTGTACACCGTTAAAGCATAACTTTTATCTGCATTATAGTCTTGTTAATGGTTTTAATAAATTCAGAATCATGCAACAATGAGTTATTAAATTTCCATAATCCTTTTCCCTGAGTAAAATTACTCAGCTTTAGATTGAGGTATACAGGAGAATGATCAGATTTGTAGCTTGATAAAATGTCAGTCTCATTTATCATACTCAACAGTGAGTTTGACATCGAAAAAAAATCTAACCTTGCTTGTTTAAATGGATGAGGCTTGCGCCAAGTATATCTTTGTTTTTCTGGGTGATTTTCTCTGAATACATGTGACAAATTTTGGCCAGAAATAACTTCTAATAGCCATTCTCTTGCTTTAGGATTATTAGTATGAAGATAGCTATGATAGTCCTTATCTGGGTTTATAACTAAATTAAAGTCCCCTACAAGAATAACCTTATCATTGTTCAGATTATCTATTGATTCAGACACCATATTATAAAACCCAGGATCATCGTCATTTGGACCATAAATGGCAATTGTCAGTAAAAAGCACTTGAAAAAAAAAAAAACCCAACATAATATTGATGCTATGAATCAGAGAAAGTCCCTATTCACACTTTAGTTCAGTCACACAGTTTTTTTATCGTTCCTATAATAGATTTTCAACATCATTCAGGAGGTTCTCTTTGATGGTAAAACACTCGGGTCTAATATGCTCTCCCATCCATCTTGTCACAACGAAAGCCGCATTGATGATTTGATTGTCTTGCATAAATTTAAGGAGGCGTCGCCCCGCTCCATTTCACCATCATCATGATAGTTTTCAGTCACTTGTTCGTTTTCTCGGAATCTGTAAACAAAGATTCTGCTGTCAACACTGGTGACATAGGGGTCAATGCAGCCCTTCTTGTAGAAGTTTTGGACACTTTCCGCCAAGTCTACCTCAGATCCAATCTCGAAAAATTCAGATCCTTTTTTTCGTACAGGATCTACACTTTTTGTAGCAGTGTCATCCAATTTTTCTGTTTCAGACACTTCGATTTGTAAAATGTCTGCACTGGTAAGCACTGGTGAAAACTTCCTCGCTATATTTATCGCTATTTGGTAAAGTAAGGCTATTTTTTGACATTTTCACAGTACAGTAATGTTCTGTTTTTTGAAAGAATCTGATTTGTCAAAAAGTTTATTTCTGGCAGAAACGATGGACAGAGATTGTTGAGGGGTAATGTAAAAAGGCAAGGGAACCTTCGCTATTTTTTTTATTTTCTTGGTGCTGAGAATTTCATCTTTTTTCTTACCGTCCATCAGCTTGGCTGTAATAGACACTGGCCAATCAGAGTGCTGAGGACAAACTCCTTTTCTATGAATTCAGACGAATTTGACATCTACCCGTTGTGTTTGATTAATAGTTTCTGGCATAGTAGAAGCAAGGTCTTCATTATGGGAATATGCATAGTTATGTATTAAAATATTGTCATGCATAGATCTAGCTCGCAAATCAGTGATTTCATTGTCCATCACAGACATTTTTCTGTCAATCCTGATAACCACTGATCGTAGCAGCTCTACCTCTACATTCTGCTTGTTCACAGACATACTTTAGTTGTGCATTTAGGCTGTGTTCTTCAGTGTCATGATCGTCAGTTTTGTTCTTATTCACAGACTGTGATCTCTCAACACTGCCCTTTTCACTATCTAACGGGACCGACTCGGGAAGGCTTTTGCTTTGTAGTGAGTTTGTATTGACAGCCTTAATTGCCTGTCCCCTTTGGTGAACTCTTTTCAGACGTTTTCTTTGTACTATGTGATCTTCCTCTCCTTTGCATTTTTGGGGTATATAATTCACAGGATATAATACAAAATGTATCCCAGTCACTCACGAAAGTATGCTGTCCAAAATTCAGGTAAACGGAATAAAGATCCCAAAAAATTAGTACCAAAACAGACCAAACACCGGACAAAATTTTTAAGTTTCCATCTCCGGCGAATGTCACGTGATCTCTCCTACATAATCTACACATGCATGTACAAGGGCTGTTCGGAAATTATTTATTATTTGTAAAATATTTTTTGCTTTTATTAATTCTTAGTGTATGTCAAAAGTATGTGCAAATTTTCACTGAAAGACGTTCATTAGAAAGCAAAATATACACAATGTCTCAATAATTTTCGAACAGCCCTCGTAAAGCACTGCATTATATTCCGGAAATCTGCATAGCGTTTCGGACATTTTTTTTATTTCATTTCTGACATAATTTCTTTTTCATTTCCGTAATTTACCTGTGCAGTGATTTAATTTTTTCTAAGTATGTGGAATTGGAATTTTAAAAGTATGTATGGCAGAAGAATATTGATAAAAAATATAAAATCCTTCTTTTATACATGAATTGTACTGCAGGTGAAAATAAAAATTAAAAATAACTAAGATAAACAGGTTGGGCACAGTTCCTTTTTCGGGGAAGTATTACTATAAAAGGGAACTATTACCCTTTTCAGTAATAAAAACATTACTGAAATCGGTAATTTTTGTCACAATTTTTAAATAATGGCTCTAATCCATTTACTAAATAAAAAGTGCATAAAAGATACGATGTGATGTTTTTAATCTTTGTCAAACAAACCTCGCTGACCGAAAAATTCGGTCCTTCAGTGCTGCAAACAAGAGTAAGATGAGATTGAATGATTTTCCCTGCTGATGAATGGTACTAAAAGTATGGAATCTAATAAGGACAGTAATTCTAAAACCATTTAAAAGAATGTCGTCTGAAATTTAATATTTCAAATAATTATTTTCATCTGTAAAGGAAGCAATGGAATTTGAAATTATTATTACGATTTCATTTAAAGAAATATTATAAAATTAAATTAGAACGAATAATCTCATGAACAACTTAGCAAGTGCTGAACATATCCAATATCACAATTTTAACACGGGTAAGCTTCCATAGGTAATCTATATCATAGAAATATTTCATAACTCTTTTCAGCTTTTTGCAGCAATGAATATTGCAGTTTTGAGCACATACACTTAATAGACAATAAATATTTAGAAGATGTGAAAATATTCTTGCACTTTATCCTATATTCAAAACAAATTAACACAAGAATAGAGGCTAAACGAGTGAAAATTCCCGATTTCAGTAATGTTTTTTATTACTGAAAAGGGTAATAGTTCCCTTTTATAGTAACACTTCCCCGAAAAAGGAACTGTGCCCAACCTGATAAAGGGTTTACTTATCAGATTAGAGAAAAGTGACAGAAATGAGTGTTTTTACCAATGCACATGATTCAACATTTGTTTCCAGTGTGCAGCAGGTCAACCCATTGGTAGAGCCACTGGTTCAGACTGTGATAATCACATCCATTTAGCATTTCAAAAGGACGGAGGCTATATTGACCCAACCAAATTTCTTGAGTCCTTAATGCCTGTTGTACCTAAGTGGAAGCAGATATGTGATGACTACAAACTTGTTTTCAAGGTACAGTAAAACTCGTTTAGTACAAACACGGATATAACGAATTCACGTACATAGCGAAGTTATCTTGGATCCCAAGCGATATAAATTTAACAAATTCCTTTTACGGATATATAGCGAAATACAGATATAGCGAAGTAATCTCAAAGGTCCCAGCGACTTTGTTATAACCGAGTTTAACTGTAATTGAACCCATCAAGAACGGGTAAATTACATGTATAATAATAGTCAGTGCATTCATATAACTGTAAGTCCCATTTGCTTGCCAGAAGATATGTAAAGGATAATCTTTTGGATATTGGATTGAAATTTCGTCAGAATTTGTTAATGCTATAGTTCTTGATCAGGGAAGTTGGAAGTTTCAACCCTTTTTTTGATGGAGTTTGGTGCTTTATTAACTAAAAATTGTATATTCCAGAACATTAATGAGTTAGACTTTCGGGCATTGATCAAAGTTATGTACATTTATGTATAAAAAAAAATTGAAGATCAAAAAAAATATTTACTTAACTTTCATTTTCCTACAAAATGACGTCAAGGTCAACAATTTAAATATTGCATCAAATGGATTTAGTTTTCTTTGAGCTTCTGCAATGAAGTTAGCCTTTGCATCTTCCTATGCATTAAAGAATACCAAAACTAATTTTGAAATTAAAAAGATCAAGCTCAGGGTTAAAAAATATTACATGAAGTAATTTTCAGATTGCAAGTTTGCTGTGAGCTTAAAGAAGGCAACTTGGGAATCTATCAAAGAAAGACATTAATTTCAAGGTCTGAATGTGGTCATTTTGGATAGGTCTTTCTTTTCTTTGTCATTCTGAATTATTTAATTCCTTAGATTTTTCAGTTAATTTTAATTATCCTTAATTTGGAGACTTCATTCCCTCAATTCTATTCTTAAATTTGCCTCCACCCAATCATGTTACTTATGATTGAAATCAGAAACTTCATTACTCTTGACAAATGAGCACTCTGACCAGTTTATATTTTAATTGAAATATTTTTTCCTTGTTTGGTATAATGTATTATACAGAAGGAAACAATAGCAGCTGGTGTTATAGTTGGTTTGAAGGGTGAAGGTGTCCAAAATAAAGACCCCACTATTACCAACACAGATAAGGCTATTCCAATTCAATTTCCAGCAAGCAGTCAAAATCCTGATGATACCATAGCCATAAAATGTAAGTTGCACAGGGATTAAGTCTTCATCATGTTGTAGTTTTAATTTCAATCAAGATTTCAGCTTCTTTTTAAAGAAAGCTAAATCAATTTCAATCAACATGAATTTCAATCAATACTGTGTGTATAATCAGTAATAGGGATAAAAAGGAGGGGGTGGTTAATTTTATACTCATGGTACTTTGGAACCTGAGATTTGGGGGACCATAATCATTAAAAAAAATTATGGAATTAGCTATTAAGTTCTATTCTCTTAATCATTTACATGGTAAAAATGATATGGATATCTTCATTATGCCCCGCCATGAATATGGCCGTGTTTGTCATGTCCGTCTTCCGTCCTTTGGTCTTTCTGTCCTTCCGTCTTCCGTCACACTTTGCGTTTAGCTCTGTTCAAAGCTAAGTTTCAAAGAAACTATTCAAGATATTTTCATCAAACTTCATATGCTGATAGATATTGATGAGAGCTATGCAACTGCATCAACATTTTCTGACCCTGACCTTTCCTTTGACCTTGACCTCACTTTTCTTAAAGAACGAGGGCGCTTTTGATTGGCATTCGGCAGGAATCTGAGCGTAATTGAAAAGTGGAAATTTTATCGACATGCCACATGAAATTTTAACATTTTTTTAATTTAACAGGTTCTTGTGCAACAGGAAAGGAAAATATTTCCCCGAAATTGAGCTTTGATTTGCTAAAAAATAACTTGAAAATTTGCCAGATAAGACATTTGGTACAAAATGTTACATTTTTAAACACGTTTTTCTAAACTTTTTCTATCTCTGGGTCTTCTCTCCATGATTTTGAAATGTTATTTGTGGGTGTTTTAATTTAAAGAAACGAATACACTTTTTTAAAAAATGGAGAGAAGACCCAGAGACCACAAAAAATGAACTTTTACCAAAAAATCCAAATATGTGAATGTGGTGCTTTTTGTCCTTTTAAAATCGACTGTATACATGTAGCTGTGATAGCTCAGTAAGTTGGACTTCCTGTCCAGTGCACTCGAAGTGAAAAGTTTTTGGTTCGAGCCTGGAATGGGGCATTATTTTTTTTTCTTCATGCAAACAACCATTCATTTTGTAAGTTTCGTTTTATGTATTGATGTATTAAAACTTTGAATTAGATAAATTTTGGTTCAGTTTGGTTCTCGAGCGAAATCAACTCTAATCTTCTATTCTATATTCTATATAATGTACATGTACATGTATCATACATCTATGCATTAAATATTTTAGGTGTAAATTTTTTGTGTAACATTACTATGTTATAGTACCCCCTAGGAAAAACGGACATAACTGTTACAATTTCACAAGGTCTTTCAAACTAAATGAAAAAAAAACCTATAGACGTGTTTGTAAAATCTGACCAGCTATGTTCAGCCAACCAAATCATGGACATTTAAACCATAAATGTTTCGTACAAATGATTCCTGCAGATCACTCGCCAAATGCGCCCATCTTCTGATTGTTTTGCTCAGATTTGAACATACCATTCAAGATGGTGTTATCAAACTTCACATGTTGATACAAACTTGCATGGATGATGCATCTAGGGATGAACACTACCAGACTTGCTTGGGATGCTGGATCTGACCTACATTTTCCAGATAAGTGACCAGGTTAAAGTTTTTGGAGCAGGTCCATTTCCAAGGAACTATATGCCCTACCCAATCCAAACTTTCATGGACGATACATCTAGGGATGAACACTACCAGACTTGCTTGGGATGCTGGATCTGACCTACATTTTCCCGAGGAGTGACCAGGTTAAAGTTTTTGGAGCAGGTACATTCCAAGGAACTATAAGCCCTACCCAAACCAAACTTGCATGGATGATGCATATAGAGATGGACACTACCAGATTTGCTTCGCATGCTGAATCTGACGTACATTTTCATTCCCAAGTAACCTACCTGAACCAAACTTGCATGGATGATGCATCTAGGGATGGACACTACCAGACTTGCTTCGGATGCTGGATCTGACCTATATTTTCATTCCCTAATAACTATAAGCCCTGCCTGAACCAAACTTGCATGGATGATCCATCTAGGGATGGACACTACCAGACTTGCTTCAGATACTGGATCTGACCTATATTTTCATTCCCAAGTAACTATAAGCCCTGTCTGAACCAAACTTGCATGGATGATGCATCTAGGGATGGACACTACCAGATTTGCTTCGGATGCTGGATCTGACCTATATTTTCATTCCCAAGTAACTTTAAGCCCTACCTGAACCAAACTTGCATGGATGTTGTATCTAGGGATGGACACTACCTGACTTGCTTTGGATGCTGGATCTGACCTATATTTTCATTCCCAAGTAACTTTAAGCCCTACCTGAACCAAACTTGCATGGATGTTGTATCTAGGGATGGACACTACCTGACTTGCTTTGGATGCTGGATCTGATCTTTATTTTCATTCCCAAGTAACTATAAGCCCTACCTGAACCAAACTTGCATGGATGATGCATCTAGGGATGGACACTACCAGACTTGCTTCGGATGCTGGATCTGATCTTTATTTTCATTCCCAAGTAACTATAAGCCCTACCTGAACCAAACTGATCAAATTTTATACACATACGAATTTTCATGTTTCCTTACTAATATATCCTTTGGCGGGGCATTCATGTCCTGTGGACATATTTCTAGTTTTTAATTTACATCCAAGGATAAAGTTGAGGTTTTCATTTGAAAATGTTATCATAAATTTAAAAAATGACAAATTTTGAATGCTGTCTATAAGCTTTGGGAAAAATATTTATCTGGCTAGGCTTTAAGTTTGTTTTCAAAAAACTTGTACAGCTTTTGACACATAAGGGGCTTATTCCTAAAAAGTTATATTCTTCCAAAAAAATTGTATTATGATACATGGACACCTTTTATAGGCTTAAAAATTACTGAGCATAAAATGACTGAAACATCTGTGGTGAAGTTGAGTTCAAGGATTATATTTTGTTGTTATATAAATGTTATAAAGTGATATAGCTGATTTGTACAGGCTGTTGGGCCTGTTCAATTGTTTTATTGTGAAGTCTGCTGAATGCTTTTGATTCTAAAGTATTCATATACAGTTAACTTTAATGATGGTTATTATTTTAATTTATGTATAGCTAAACCAAGTGGCCTTTTTGCTAAAGTACACTCGAGCTTAAGCAGTGCTCTAGATTTTGACACAGATGATGACCAGTGCCCTGCCATTATGGGAACCAAATCTTCTGTTGGAAAAAGATCTCTTTCCCATGGAAAAGGTAGTCTTAAACAAACTGCATTAAAAATCATATTAATGTTTGCCATTTTCTTCGAAACTAGACTTGAAAATTGTCATGCATTAAAGTGATCTATTGCTACCGTTTGTTCCTGTCTTTCTTTTCAAAGTACCGTACTTTTAATAAGTTGTCTGACTGTTAATAATACATCTTCCACTTCATTTTATAAATGTCTGCTTTATAAAATGTTCAAACCTAAATTGAGATTTTAGGACAATTTATGTTTAGGGGGTATGTTGGAATCAGCTTTTCCGTCTGTCTGTAGACAAGATTTTGTCCGTACCGTTTCTCAGAAACTATTGAAAAGGATTTGTCTGAAAATTTGTACACTTATTATTCACCAAATGAAGTTGTGCACTTAGTATTTTCATCATGATTTGATGATTTTTATGCATTTTACAGGCATTTTTTTCTTTTTTATTTTGTAATTTTGTTTGGCTCATAACTAGAAAACTATTAGACTTACAATCATCAAACTTGGCCAATTTATGCATCTTGGGTAGAAGGTGTGTCACCACCTATTTCAAGGTCACCATGACCTTTAATTAAAGTGAAATTAAAAAAAACCTGTATTTTACTTTTGAATTACACAATCTCAAAACATGTAAGAGTGTTGCAGTATCCCTATTTAAAACATGTTAAATTAAGAAAAAAAAATTTAATTATATACTTTACAGCAATTCATAACAAATATTATTTTATAAGAGAAATATACCTTTCCCAAGGGTATAATTATCAAGCACTGGTCAAGGAGAAATTTGATAACAGAGAATTGCATGTCAAATTAGAGAGAAATTAATTAGTAAAGTGTAAGGAGCTAACTGGTAGAACATCTCTGATCAAGAAGTTGTTATCTATCTATCGGGAACTGGGCTAAGGAATCGGCCTTAATAGTTTTAGTGACTAGGCTTACTTATTTTGAGAAAAAGTAACTCAAACTAATTTGATATTGTATTATAAACTAATTTGAAACTGTATAATAAACTTAATTGATATTGTTTGATATAATTAAAACTAATTATATTGACGTGTGTGTGTGTGGGGGGGGGATGACATTGGAATCAGCATGCCCATTCTCCATATGAATTTCAGATTGAAACTTTTAGTCTGATATCAAATTCAAATAAATCAAGTATTTAAAAAAAAATAAATTTTGGTAGATAGTCCCAACAAATCTAAGAATCATGCAGGAATCTTATTCAAAATGATGCATTAAGATTACACAATTTTTAGCTCTACTGGTCAGAGACCAGAAGAGCTTATGTGATAGTAATGCGTCTCTTGTCCGTCCGTCTGTCTAGCTGTCTGTCTGTAAACAATTTTTCAAAATGCTACTCCTCCTACAGTTTTGGTCCGATTTCAATATAACTTGGCACACAAGTAGACTATACTAAGATACATAATTCTGTGCATCGGTTTTTAGCTCTACTGGTCAGAGACCAGAAGAGCTTATGCGATAGTAATGCGTCCGTCGTCCGTCCGTCTGTCTGTCTGTCTGTCTGTCTGTCTATCTGTAAACAATTTTTCAAAATGCTACTCCTCCTACAGTTTTGGTCCGATTTCAATATAACTTGGTACACAAGTAGACTACACTAAGATACATAATTCTGTGCATCAGTTTTTGATTTTGATGAACGGTGTTGCCAAGGTTACTAAAAATAGAAATTTTTGTGAAATTGTTTCAAAATGCTACTCCTCCTACAATTTTGGTTCTATTTCAATATAACTTGGCACACAAGTAGACTACACTAAGATACATAATTCTGTGAATCGGTTTTTGATTTCGGTGAACGGTGTTGCCATGGTTACTAAAAATAGAAATTTCTGTGAAATTGTTTCAAAATGCTTCTCCTCCTACAGTTTTGGTCCGATTTCAATATAACTTGGCACACAAGTAGACTACACTAAGATACATAATTCTGTGCATCAGTTTTTGATTTCGATGAACGGTGTTGCCAAGGTTACTAAAAATAGAAATTTTTGTGAAATTGTTTCAAAATGCTACTCCTCCTACAATTTTGGTCCTATTTCATTATAACTTGGCACACAAGTAGACTATACTAAGATACATAATTCTGTGCATCGGTTTTTGATTTCGATGAACGGTGTTGCCATGGTTACTAAAAATAGAAATTTCTGTGAAATTGTTTCAAAATGCTACTCCTCCTACAGTTTTAGTTCAATTTCAATATAACTTGGCACACAAGTAGACTACACTAAGATACATAATTCTGTGCATCAGTTTTTGATTTCGATGAACGGTGTTGCCAAGGTTACTAAAAATAGAAATTTTTGTGAAATTGTTTCAAAATGCTACTCCTCCTACAATTTTGGTCCTATTTCATTATAACTTGGCACACAAGTAGACTATACTAAGATACATAATTCTGTGCATCGGTTTTTGATTTCGATGAACGGTGTTGCCATGGTTACTAAAAATAGAAATTTCTGTGAAATTGTTTCAAAATGCTACTCCTCCTACAGTTTTAGTTCAATTTCAATATAACTTGGAACACAAGTAGACTACACTAAGATACATAATTCTGTGCATCGGTTTTTAATTTCGATGAACATTGTTGCCGTGGTTACTTAAAATAGAAATTTTTGTGAAATTGTTTCAAAATGCTACTCCTCCTACAATTTTGGTCCGATTTCAATATAACTTGGCACACAAGTAGACTTCACTAAGATACACAATTCTGTGCATCGGTTTTTCATTTCGATGAACGATGTTGCCGTGGTTGCTAAAAATAGAAATTTTTGTGAAATTGCTTCAAAATGCTTCTCCTCCTACAGTTTTAGTTCGATTTCAATATTACTTGGCACACAAGTAGAAGATACTGAGATACATAATTCTGTGCATCGGTTTTTATTTTGATGAGTGGCAAGGATCATTTTTCTATTAATTGCTGATATAAAGTCTCAAGTCCCAACTGCTACTTTTCTCTTCCTTTGTTTTAAGTATAAACCAATAGAGCTACAGTCTCGACAGAGACTTCTGGTTATTTTGATGAGCGGCAAGGATCATTTTTCTATTGCTGTTTTAAAGTTTCAAGTCCCAACTGCTACTTTTCCCCTCCTTTGTTTTAAGTATAAACCAGTAGAGCTACAGTCTCGACAGAGACTTCTGTTTTTTTTTTTTAGTATAAATCTTTGTAACAAATTTATACCAAATCTTTGTTTTCAGATTGAATTTTAGAATGACACATGCAATTTGGATTTTGATTGCACTACAAAGGAGAAAGTTAAGATCAATTCATCCCTTGATAGTAATTAGTGGACATGCATCCAATCAAAGATTAATTAATGAGTTCTATGTAGGGAAGCTAGCTGTCTCAATCATTTCTGTTAGAGCATCTCTGATCAAGCAGCTCTTATCTGAATCCTTTGGGAATAAGATAGAAGTGCTGGTCAGTTTGAATAGCAGTTGTCATTCGATGGCCATGCAGTTTCCTATTTCTAAAATCAATTTGGTTTAGATTAAGTTTTTCAGACTTATTAATTAAATTGATAAATTTTTAATTCTTTTTTTTTTTTAAATATCAAGTGACAAATTTCAGAGCATCATGTCCCACATGAAAGATATGTGCGTATGTGTATGTTTGTGGAGGAGGGGCATTTGTCAAGCTTTAATGAAACCAGTTGATGATTATTTGTTATAATTAATGCTTACACCACAGGAGATGTTTAAACAATTATTACAAGGAATGGAAAAATTACGGAAATCCTTTTAAAGTTTGACATGATTTTCTTGCACTCTGAACTGTTTATAATAATTAAATGAATAATATTTGACGGGAGTATCAGGCTGAGGCGGTGCACTTTATTAATTTTTAAAATGAATTTGATATAAATTTATCTAGATTTAATTGATTCTGTATAATACTTTTTTTTTAACAATCAATTTGCAAGAGTATCATGACAAATAGTTCCAATTTATTTTTTCAATCAAATAAAAAAAAACTGTTACAATGTATTAGTATTGATGTTTTATTTGGTTGCACCTTAGTTTCATTGATAAAGAAAAATATAATGAGCAATTACATTTTCACTCAAATTGTTTCTAAGAAAATAGTGAACACCTTTTAATAGATCCATAAATATTTGTGACTTTGCACCTACAGGTACTCTGAAAAACCCAGTGGGGGTATTTGTCCCTATTGGACAATTCTAGTTTTCATTGATGGAACATATTTTGTAGGAATATTCTCTAAACTGTTAAAGACTGCAGATAAATTTTTGGAGAAATTCAACATAAGACGATTAAAGTTTGGCACGATCATGGAATTTCTGGACAGATTTGGAATGACAGAGAGTAAGGCTGCAATGGCAAGAGTGATGATGGAAATAAAGGTATGCCAGGTTTTTTTTTTAGCTCTACTGGTCAGAGACTATTGTTTCAAAATGCTACTCCTCATACAGTTTGGTTCGATTTTAATATAACTTGGCACACAAGTAGACTACATTAAGATACATAATTCTGTGCATCGGTTGTTGATTTCAATGAACGGTGTTGCCATGGTTACTAAGAATAGAAATTTTTGTGAAATTGTTTCAAAATGCTACTCCTCGTACAGTTTTAGTTCGATTTCAATATAACTTGGCACACAAGTAGACTATATTAAGATACATAATTCTGTGCATCGGTTTTTATTAGCTCACCTGAGCCGAAGGCTCAAGTGAGCTTTTCTGATCACATTTTGTCCGGCGTCCGTCTGTCTGTCTGTCCGTCCATCTGTCTGTCCGTAAACTTTTCACATTTTCGACTTCTTCTCAAGAACCGCTGGGCCAATTTCAACCAAACTTGCCACAAAGCATCCTTGGGTGGAGGGGATTCAAGTTTGTTCAAATGAAGGGCCACACCCTTTTCCAAGGGGAGATGATTATGAATTAGTGAAAATTTATTGGCATTTTTAAAAAATCTTCTTCTCAAGAACCACTGGTCCAGGAAAGATGAAACTCATGTGGAATCATCCTCAGGTAGGGTAGATTCAAGTTTATACAAATCATGACCCCCGGGGGTTGAGCGGGGCCACAATGACCGACCAAATTTTTACATAGAGACATATAGAAAAATTCTTTAAAAATCTTCTTCTCAAGAAATACAAAGCCATGAATGGTCATATTTATATGGAAGCATTCTCAGGTAGTGTAGATACAAGTTTGTTCAAATCATGACCCCCCGGGGGTAGGGAGGGGCCACAATTGCGACCAAAGTTTTACATAGAAATATATAGGAAAATTCTTGAAAAATCTTCTTCTCAAGAATAACGAAGCCATGATTGGTCATATTTATAGGGGTAGGGCGGGGCCACAATAGCCAACCAAAGTTTCACATAGAAATATATAGGAAAATTCTTTAAAAATCTTCTTCTCAAGAAATACAAAGCCATGATTCATCATATTTATATGAAAGCATCTCCAGGTAGTGTAGATTCAAATTTGTTCAAATCATGACCCCCGAGGGTAGGGCGGGGCCACAATGGCCGACCAAAGTTTTACATAGAAATATATAGGAAAATTCTTTTATAAATCTTCTTCTCAAGAAATACAAAGCCATGATTGGTCATATTTATATGGAAGCATCCTCAGGTAGTGTACATTCAAGTTTGTTTAAATCATGACCCAGGGGTAGGGCGGGGCCACAATGGCCGAACAAAGCTTTACATACAAATATATAGAAAAAATCTTTAAAAATCATCTTCTCAAGAATAGTAAACCATGATTGGTCATGGGACCTCTTTTGGATTAAAACTTTTCAATGATAAACCAATTTTTTACTTTTTCCTAGCCACAGTTGTCAGGTGAGCGATGTGGCCCATGGGCCTCTTCTTTTGATGAGTGGCAAGGATCATTTTTCTATTTATTGCTGTTTTTAAAGTTTCAAGTCGCTACTGCTACTTTTCTCTTCCATTGTTTTAAGTATAAACCAGTAGAGCTACAGTCTCGACAGAGACTTCTGGTTTTACTGAAGATAAGACTTTTGAACAGTATGAACAAATCTTGTTTTAAAAAAATTAGTACAATTAAACATGTTATGCTTATAGCTATGCTTATAGCATGCATGCTTTTAATGAGTTATCATTTGATGCTTTCGGCAAATTTTCATTCTCTGACATATTGTGAATTTCCCAGCTGGCATTTCTTTTTAAGTTTGTGTAACTGTAATTGATAAATGAAAGCATTAATATTCCTTTTAATAGAAATAAACATTTTATCTCATACATGTTGGGGTTACAACCCATTAAATAAACTTATCAGTATGCTTTATCCATGGGTAGATGCTTTATCAATAGCACTTTCGTTTTTAGCTCTACTGGTCAGAGACCAGAAGAGCTTATGCGATAGTAATGAGTCCGTCATCCGTCCGTCTGTCTGTCTGTCTGTAAACAATTTTTCAAAATGCTACTCCTCCTACAGTTTTGGTCCGATTTCAATATAACTTGGCACACAAGTAGACTACACTAAGATACATAATTCTGTGCATCGGTTTTTGATTTCGATGAACGGTGTTGCCGTGGTTACTAAAAATAGAAATTTCTGCTGTCCTCAAACTAAGATACATAATTCTGTGCATCGATTTTTGATTTCAACGAACAGTGTTGCCGTGGTAACTAAAAATAGAAGATTCTGAGAAATTCTTTTAAAATGCTTCTCCTACAGTTTTGGTCCGATTACAATATAATTTGGCACACAAGTAGACTATACTAAGATACATAATTCTGGTCATCGGTTTTTATTTTGATGAATGGCAAGGATCATTTTTCTATTTATTGCTGTTTTAAAGTTTCAAGTCCCAACTGCTACTTTTCTCTTCCATTGTTTTAAGTATAAACCAGTAGAGCTACAGTCTCGACAGAGACTTCTGGTTGACATGATACCTCGCTTCAAGATTTTATTTTATTGAAACTTTTATTTGAGAAAATTATTGCCCTAATGAAATGAATGATAAAGAGCAATAATATTAAAAGCAAGAAAAAGACTCATATTTGTCAAAGAAGTGTTTTGTTAGCTGTACTGGTCAGAGACCAGAAGAGCTTATGCGATAGTAATGTGTCTGTCGTCTGTCTGTCTGCCTGTAAACCATGTTTCAAAATGCTACTCCTCCTACAGTTTTGGTCCGATTTCAGTATAACTTGACACTCGAGTAGACTACACTAAGATACATAATTCTGTGCATCAGTTTTTGATTTTGATGAACAGTGTTGCCATGGTTACTAAAAATAGAAAATTCTGTGAAATTCTTTCAAAATGCTTCTACTCCTACAGTTTTGGTCCGATTTCAATATAACTTGGCACACATGTAGAATGCATTAAGATACATACTTCTGTGCATCGGTGTTTGATTCCAATGAACGGTGTTGCCATGATTACTAGAAATACATTGTAGAAATTTCTGTGAAATTCTTTCAAAATGCTACTCCTCCTACAGTTTCGGTTCGATTTCAATATAAGTTGGCACACAAGTAGACTACACTAAGATTCATAATTCTGTGCATCGGTTTTTGATTTTGATGAACGGTGTTGACATGGTTACTAAAAATAGAAATTTCTGTGAAATTCTTACAAAATGCTACTCCTCCTACAGTTTTGGTCCAATTTCAATATAACTTGGCCCACAATTAGACTTTACTAAGATACATAATTCTGTGCATCGGTTTTTATTTTGATGAGTGGCAAGGATCATTTTTCTATTTATTGCTGTTTTCAAGTCTCAAGTCCCAACTGCTACTTTTCTCTTCCTTTGTTTGAAGTATAAACCAGTAGAGCTACAGTCTAGACAGAGACTTCTGGTTTTATCAAGAAACCTGTATTGGCTACTTGAACTGAAGACAGATGTTACCCCCCCCCCCCCCCCCCCCCCCTTTAAATAGCCCGTGTGAGAGTTTATACTTAAAAAATGAAATTTTTAAAATGTGCCAATTTCAGCGATTTTTCATTTTTATTTTAATAAATGTATTCAGAACACCTAGAAAACACATATTACACAAAATACACCATCCTGAAAGCAAGCGCCTATACTTTTCCCCACTATATTGTCAAACTTCCGAAAGTTATTTTCGAACGAGTTGTTGAAAATCGACGAAATCAACTTCTTCCGGCAGAGATCAGCTATGTGGAGGAATAGAGAAATGTTTGAAAACGCGAGAAAGCGATCGAATGGTGCTAGATAAAAGATTGCAAATATTTTATTTCAATAAATTAGAGTATCCGATGCTGATGAACAGCCCAGTATACCCCAGAAACCCTTAAAGTAAGTCAGTCAGAGGTCCCAGGCAAAATCCAATATGGAGGGGTAGTTGCAGGCCTTGTTTATATCAGGTCCAGCACAATACCCCGATAAAGGTATATAGCTTGATGAAGCTATATAGCTTTATCAAGGTATTTAAAATACCTTGATCAAGGTATTTCATGTAATGAAAATTCAAAAAAATTCTTTAAAAATTAAATACTGAAAGTCGAGTTCTGAGTTTTTGTCAGTGTGTCTACTTGTGCATGAAAAACACTCTGGTATCAAAAAGAAAGCATTAAATAACGTCTCCTTACACGACACATTTTTATACTGATTTGTTAGTGTTTGAGTATTTTACATGCATGGATGAATTTACTGACAACAACTCAGAACTCGATTTTCAGTAATACCTTGATAAAGCTATATACCTTTATCGGGGTATTGTGCTGGACCTGTATATTATAGTATAGAGGGGTAGACCTATATATATACTTATCATACGTCATTTACAGAATTACATGGGGAGCGCCTATGGTTATTTTTATAGTATAGAGGGGTAGACCTATATATATATATATATATATACTTATCATACGTCATTTACAGAATTACATGGGGAGCGCCTATGGATGGATAAAGCCAATATCAAATCACACAATATAGATTTCCTCTATGTATTCAAAGAAAGATCTGTAATAAATTCAGCTCTTAAATTATTTGGAAGCTTTACACCTGTTATTTTTAATATTTAGAACATCATAGATGACACAGCCTGTATAAATCCTTATGAGATGACAGAAGATCAGCTTGTAAATGAACTGACAGAGAGGGGTAAAGACACAAAGGGATCAAGAGAACAGCTGATTGAAAGACTGGTGCAGTTAGACAAAGGTATGTGTTTAAAAAGACGAGTACTTCAAAGGAATTTTGTTATATTTATAGATAGTTCAAATGTTCTCATATTACATTTAATTTTGTAGGTTGCCCTTTGCTGTCCTTCACCATGCCAAAAAATAATGTCTACTGCACCTTTGACAGCATGTGTCTCGGGTTAGAATGTTGCATCAACATTAAGTTTGCTGTTTTCTTAAAAATCTTAAAAGTGTGGGCACGCTTTGATCCATGTGCTTCTCCTCAAATGTTTTTCACCCTTGGTTTGGACTCGTACACATACAGAATTGAGATACCAAGTGATATAACCTATGATGGTATGCTCTTAATTAATGATTTAGTTATGTACTGTAAAAATAGTCAAAGTATGGTCATGTGCTCTTATTTGTTTTCCAACCTGAGTTTGAACTACACTCTTTTATTTTCTTGTTGAAAATTTACTGATTGACCTTTTCTTTTGCTATGGTCATTAAGGTTATGAAGGAGAACTGAGGTCAGGAAATAAGCTGAATATATTAGGAGGCTTAGAAGCAGTCATTAGGTAAATATATCACTTGAATATACTGTAAAAGCAGAAATATTCATGGGGGATTGAATTTTGTTGCTAAAATTTATCAACGAAAATATATCCCACATGAAATTTTTATACGACTATATTTTGCATTGATTTAATTTTGAAACAACAAAATTTTATGTCCACGAAAACGTTTTAGATGACAAATCAATGAAATTTTATGCCCAAGAAAATTTGTTTCTACAATTTATAGATTCATGTACTCAAAGCCAAGAAGAATTCATTTCTAATGTTTCTTTTGAAATTTTTGAATTCCATTTTAAAAATTGATTTGATTTCAAAAGGTTCTTTTTAAATCATTATTTACTAGGTACAACATATTCAAAGGTGTAAATGCCACTTTGGTAACATTTGGAGTTGGACTATGTAGCTTTAATGATTCAGAAAACTGTCTAGTGTTTATTAACTTGTTGGATAATGCTGTTCTTCCCGTGCCTACTTGTTTACCTGATGGATCTCTATTGTGGCCTAAGTGTAAGTAGTATATAGCTGCATTGTCTCAACAATAACATAGTTATCAATATTTGCAATTTCAACCTTTTTCCACCTATGAAAATGTAAGTCAACTTTGTGTTCATCTCCACAAAATTATATCTAAGTACAATACAGCAGAGAACACATATTCTTTATGAGTAAATCATGAAGAATATGCTCTCTGCCTAATTGTAAAATCCATGTCTCCTACTTTTTTGCTGAGGACTGATGTTTGCTAACTCAATATTCAAATTTTATTAGCTCACCTGAGCTGAAATCTCAAGTGAGCTTTTCTGATCACATTTTGTCCGGCGTCCGTCTGTCTGTCTGTCCGTCTGTCTGTAAATTAACTTTTCACATTTTCGACTTCTTCTCAAGAACCGCTGGGCCAATTTCAACCAAACTTGCCACAAAGTATCCTTGGGTGGAGGGGATTCAGGTTTGTTCAAATGAAGGGCCACACCCTCATTCAAGGGGAGATAATTTGGAATAAATGAAAATTTGGTGGCATATTCAAAAAATCTTCTTCTCAAGAACCACTGTGCCAGGAAAGATGAAACTTATGGGGAAACATCCTCAGGTAGTGTAGATTCAAGTTTGTTCAAATCATGACCCCCGTGGGTAGGGCGGGGCCAAAATGGCCGACCAAAGTTTTACATAGAAATATATAGGAAAATTCTTTAAACATATTCTTTTCAAGAATGACAAAGCCATAATTCATCATATTTATATGGAAGCATGCTCAGGTAGTGCAGATTCAAGTTTGTTCAAATCATGACCCCCGGGGGTAGGGCGGGGCCAAAATGGCCGACCAAAGTTTAACATAGAAATATATAGGAAAATTCTTTAAACATATTCTTCTCAAGAATGACAAAGCCATAATTCATCATATTTATATGGAAGCATGCTCAGGTAGTGCAGATTCAAGTTTGTTCAAATCATGACCCCAGGGGATAGGGCGGGGCCAAAATGGCCGACCAAAGTTTAACATAGAAATATAATGGAAAATCCTTTAAAAAGCTTCTTCTCAAGAATGACAAAGCCATAATTCATCATATTTATATGGAAGCATGCTCAGGTAGTGTAGATTCAAGTTTGTTCAAATCATGACCCCCGGGGGTAGGGCGGGGCCAAAATGGCAGACCAAAGTTTTTAAAGATATATATAGGAAAATTCTTTAAAAATCATTTTCTAAAAAATAGCAAATCCATGATTGGTCATGGGACTACTTTTGGATTTAAACTTTACAATAAAAAGCCATTTTCTACTTTTTCCTACCCTTAGTGCTCAAGTGAGCGATGTGGCCCATGGGTCTCTTGTTATTTCTAAAATCAGCAGTTAATCTGATACATGAGTGGATTGCATAAATTAAGAAATTACATTTTTCTCATCTGTCTATAGATGAGAGGAAGTACAGAAATGAATCTTCTTTATCTAATATGACCTAATATAGTATTTATTGGGCTTGCAGTGGATTTCAAAAAACTGTTTTTGAAAGAAGCATTATATAAGCATATCAAAGAACAAGGAAAATCTGTCATCAAGGGGGTAACATCCAAGCTGATGGATGAATTCTTAAAGTTGTTGAAAATGGACAAGGTGAGTATTTTAAGTTACATATATATGTTAAGTTTTCGTTTAATTGGGACAGAGATAATGGAATTATCTAAGTAAAATAAATGTTTAAAATCTTGTAATATTGTTTTTTATGCATGTATATACATGTATCTTCAATGATAAAAGAGACATAAATAACAGAGATTCACAATTGTTTGAAACTATGCTGTATCCAGCAGCCTGCGAACATTTGTGAAAAATGCTTTTTTACACCAATTTTAGTCACATAACTGTACATACAATTGTGTATCTTTAGAACATCAAATGAAAACAAAAAACAAAACCCATTTAAGAAAAATGCAGGGATGCCTTAGAATTATTGTCTTTAACTCAGTAAATCTGCTGATGGCAGTGTTGCAACTCCATTTTATGCATCGTCTCTGCTTTAATGTAATTGTGAATTTGTGTAATAGTCATTCACATTCAGTGATAAACATATTTCTTTATTTGTCAAGCTTGTGATTTTCATGATCTACTGTTACAATCTTCAGGAAAAACTTAATGAAGATGTTCCATTGCCCAAGCCTGATAAAATGACTTTGGGACAGATTACAGCAGAGCTAGTACAGAGAAGCTTGTCTACAAGAGGTTCAAGATCAGAGCAGAATGAACGCCTCACAAAGGATGACTTGAGTATGAATAAAGCTTACTTTCATTTAACATTTTCAATGTACCATATATCGGAAAATGTGTTTTACTTCTAGCTAGGTTTCACATATAATTACTAGTGTGCCAATAATTGTAAGTTGCTTTTTTTTTTAATTTGAAATTTTGTTTATCACATTTAATATTTTTATAACCTTTGAATTCCAGCATGTACCAGTATTACCTTGAAAGAGGTACCACAGAGCCTCTCAGATTTTCTGTATTATAAAATTCAAAAAGACTGCTTGAGGATTGATGTGTGGGTTGACATTAATGTTAAACTGTTGGGCTATTCCTTCAGTAGAACTTTGTCCGCATTCATAGAATTGGATCCATGCAGTTTTGTTGTGCAAATTGGATTTGAAAAATACTTGTGGACAAAAGTTCTATTGAATTACAATTGGGGTAAGAATGTACTGCAGCTACAAACTGAGCAATGAACTTGTAACCATTACTACAAAAGAAATGCATTTTTTATCTCCCAAAGCTGAAAGAAAAAGATGAAAGAAATATTGAATAATATAATTTATTGTGTTTCTTTTTGTTTTCAATTTGCACAATTTTGTACATATTTATTTCAGCATAAGGGCATGTTACATTATCATGTTTTTAATTTTTAATTTTTTTTTTTTAATATTTTTTATAGGATCAAATGAAATGGCAGAAATAAGCTCAAATGTGAAAATCATGTGAGTATGATTAAGGAAAAGATATTTTGGTTGCTTGTATAACTTAATATCAGGACAGATAAAAGATCAGTTGTATCAAAAATTGTCTTATTATTTTAGGTACAGCATTGGAAGAAATGTTGATGAAGGAGTGTTCATTTTGAAGTTTGGACTTATGATTTGTTTGTCTTCACCAGCGGATTGCATTTTAGACAAATATCTGTTCACAGATTTGAGGATTCCTATTCCTGTGTGCAGAGACTTTGTTTTTCCAGGTAGTATTTGAAATGTGTTCCATTTAACTTTCAGAATTTAACATTCATATAAATAAAGAAAAAAATGAATTTATATGCATTTTGAAAACACCCACACTAATATTTTAATTGGATAGAAGGTACATGTATGTAATGTTTGTAGTTGGAGATGGATTTGATTTCAGTAGCAGGAGAGGTTTTATTTTTTAAATTTCACAGCATTAGAGTGCATTTTTAGCTCTACTGGTCAGAGACCAGAAGAGCTTATGCGATAGTAAGGTGTCCGTCGTCCGTCTGTCTGTCTGTCCGTCTGTCTATAAACAATTTTTCAAAACGCTACTCCTCCTACAGTTTTGATCTGATTTCAATATTACTCAGCACACAAGTAGACTACACTAAGATACATAAAATAGTGCATCGGTTTTTGATTTGGATGAACGGTGTTGCCATGGTTACTAAAAATAGAATTTTCTGTGAAATTCCTTTAAAATGCTACTCCTCCTACAGTTTTGATCTGATTTCAATATTACTTGGCACACAAGTAGACTACACTAAGATACATAAAATAGTGCATCGGTTTTTTGATTTCGATGAACGGTGTTACTAAAAATAGAATTTTCTCTGAAATTCCTTTAAAACGCTACTCCTCCTACAGTTTTGATCTGATTTCAATATAACTTGGCACACAAATAGATTACACTAAGATACATAAAATAGCATCGATTTTTGATTTCAATGAAGGGTGTTGCCATGGTTACTAAAAATAGAATTTTCTGTGAAATTCCTTTTAAACGCTACTCCTTCTACAGTTTTGGTCTGATTTCAATATTACTTAGCACACAAGTAGATTACACTAAGGTACATAAAATAATGCTTCGGTTTTTGATTTCAATGAATGGTGTTGCCATGGTTACTAAAAATAGAATTTTGTGTAAAATTCTTATAAAACAGTACTCTTTCTACAGTTTTGGTCTTATTTTAATATTACTTGGCACACAAGTTGACTTTACTAAGATACATAAAATAGTGCATCGGTTTTTGATTTCGATGAACGGTGTAGCCATGGTTACTAAAAATAGAATTTTCTCTGAAATTCCTTTAAAACGCTACTCATTCTACAATTTCGGTCTGTTTCAATATTACTTGGCAAACAAGTAGACTACACTAAGATACATAAAATAGTGCATCGGTTTTTGATTTCGATGAACGGTGTTGCCATTGTTACTAAAAATAGAAATGTCTGTGAAATTCCTTTTAAACACTACTCCTTCTACAGTTTTGGTCTGATGACAATGGCTTCTTTTCTCATCCTTTGTTATAAGTACAAACCAGTAGAGCTACAGTCTCGACAGAGACTTCTGGTTCATTCTTGAATCAATAATAAGAAACTTATGGAAGGTTTATTTAATATTATCTTATTATTAGGAAATGGATCATTTGCTGGACTGCTTGAAAAAATTGGAGGAAAAATGACAGAGGAAGCTTTTGAGCTTGTCCTAAGAAAGTTTGATCTGAATGTAAGCATAATTACATATGGGGCATGGAATTTCATCAGAAATATATGATGCATAATTATGGACTTCTTTAACTTGTTTCATAGATATAGACAGCTAAATGTATTATGAATAAATCAATTTTTAATTTTGCAGGATGTAATAACATCAGGACCATGCCCAGGCATTCCACCATCACCTGAAAGTAAGTGATGAAAACTTAAAATAATTGTATGATGAATGATATAGTATTATATATATCTGTGTGGTACACAATGCCCAATCATATAATTTCAGAAATATTCAGTCATCAAAGTTTGGAAAATAATTCTGAGCAACAGAGATAATTTGTAAAGTAAAGTGAAGGGTTTTGTCAAGCAAAATTGTGGACATTTAAAACCATAAATGATTCGTACACATAATTCCTGCAAATTGCATGCCAAGTATGCCCATGCATGCATTTTCTTTTTAAAACTATAAAAAGTAAAATATACAGAAAAACATAGTGTTTATAACTATAAACTTAAGATGCTTATGGCAGGTAAGTGTATCATGAACATGATCCAGTTGAGATTGAGATTTTGCTTGGTTTATGGTTTTGTCAAAGAGATTTTATCTATACGAGATGTTAAATTCAGACATAATATTACATTCCATTTTGCTGGAAGAACTACTGTTCTCTGAAATAGGCACATCAATCACTATGAAGTTCCCATTTTTTATCACTGCTTTAAGTGATGTTATTTATATTTTATTTGCAGATGGTATTTAGTTCTTATTTAATATATATCTCTTTAAATTTTAACAGACCCTATTAAACAGTGTTCAATGTAAAACAGGTAACTCTTGCATGATTGTAGGCTGTCCAACTGAGTTTGATGTGCGAAAGAATTTACCAGAAGAGCTGAAGAAGATGGTAACATGTGAACAGCCTCCTAATTGTTGGGGAATTGACTGTTGTCTTCAGCTGACTTTCAACATACCCCTGGGAGATACCAAAATAACTAAGAACATCCCCTTCTGGTTCAAGTTAGACCCATGTGATTTCTCCTTAGACGTTGCTTTTGGAAGGAAAACTCTTCTTAAAACACATTTGTTGGAATATGAGTATGGTAGGCAGGGCTCTTGATTCTCTAAATCTGGGGCCGATATTCGGCCCCATTCCCAATGCAAAAAAGGTACCTTTTTTCCCAAAAGAAAGGTGTAAATTTCCCAATTTCCATAGCAAAATGTTAATTAAAAAATAAAAGTCCATGAAACTTAATTGCAAAAAAAGAAACAACAACAAACAAAACACACTTGCAAATGAAAGTGAAACTGTACCACTATTTATTAGTTTGCGCCAATTGCATTTGTAAACTGGTTTGGGCTATTGTTTTTACAAAAATGTGTACTAACTATGAGTGCAGAGTATCTTGTCATGTAGTTTCGACAAAAAACATCATTTTGGTTTCAAAAAGAGAAATTTCATTTAAACATTAGTAAGCTGCTAGAAACATACCCAATACATAATATATACATAATGTTTGTTCTGTTTAACTGTTTATTCGAAACCAGAGTTAAATTGATGACAAATTGCTAGAAAAGCGAAATTTTAGGATTTTTTAAAATGAATTTTTGTTATCCAACTTTTTCCAAAATAACGATAATTTTCCCAATTTGAATGGCCCCAGCCCCAGTCCCAAAAAGTGGTGTGAGAGCCCTGGTAGGTGTAGTATAACATACTGCTTTAACTTTTAATCAGCAAGATATTTCAATTGCATTTTTTTTTATAATGAATGATAAGTTTTATGTGTCATTGATAACATGTTTTCTTCCAGGAAAGCAGCACACTTTGACACTTGGCTCTGGAAATCCACCTCCAGTTGAAATTATGTAAGATAGTATATTAAAACTTAAGTTTGAGATATACCTTATTGTATAGGCATAACCCTTACTACCTGTCTGTTAGTCTATCCAAATCCTTTCTGTCAGTATAATTTAAAGTTCAAGTCTTACCAGAAAAGTCATAGATTACCAGAAGGTTTCATCTGTGTCTCAGCTTGTAAGTCACTCAGACATGATGCCATAAATAAGTTTTGATAAAGTTGAACTTCTGGATTTTGATCCCTAATATGCCAAACATTATTTTGAATATTTTAAGAATTAGCCTGCCTCCTAATTTTCATCTCTTGATAAACATATACATCATAGTTTGATATTAGAACTGTGTGTTGTTTAATGAGAAGTATATGGAAAAAATTGTTTAGAAAAGTTGTAAGTCAATTAATATTAACTCAGTGGGATTCAAAAACAGACTCAGATCACTTCAACATATTCATGTTATTCAAGATATTGAAGCTCAATCTAGATATAACAAAGTTCAACTTTAATTAAACTAGAAAGAAAGTGTTTTGAGATGAAACGATCTTGATACAAAATTGAAAAGTAATTTTTTTTATTCTTGGAAGCTTATTTATTAATTTCGTCTATTATTCAGATAATGATGCTTTTTTTTTTTATATATATATAATTATACAGGTATAGGTTAGATCAAATTCCAGGAAACAAAGGCTTTATAGTGGATTTAAGAATACTCATTTGTTTTGACTTTGATGTGAAAACTACATGTATTCCAACAAATGATGGGATTCATCTATTGAAAAATCAGGAAATTCCACTCTGTGATCAGAGGCATTTGATTAACTTTAGCAGTGAGTATGCTTTGCATGGACTGATGAAGGTAGTCTTTAACTAAACATTCTTCCTTCATTGATCAAACTTGTGTTGGTTGGAAATAGGTCCCAAGGTTCATATTACGGGACTGAGTACTTCTTTAGAATCTGCATTTAATATGTATTTCATAGATTAACAGGTTCATATTTACATGTTAGAACAGATCCTGTGAAAATATCAAAAATATTTGACTGGTTCAGACATCAAATGATGATGCCTATTAGAATATGCAGCAATTTACACCAATGATCTGATGAAAATATTATATTTTATGAACAAATCAGGTCCATTTCCAGGTTTCTAGTACTTTTGGAAAAAATTTGATTTTGTACTTCTTTTAAAGATTTCTCATTGACTGATTGGATGAGGGAGAAGTCACTGGATCTGGATGAACAGCTGGCAGAGGGCGCTGTGATGTTACTGCTGGACCAGCTTAATCTGACCGACTTCTTCCAAAGACCCAAATGTGACAGAACAAGGATGCCATACATACCCTCTATACAAGGGATACACAATAGTATGTAAACCAAAGTTTAAGTGTCATGCTTTCTTTCTGTAAAATCTATAAAATTTGTATGCAAAAGATTTATTTTAATGCATTTTTGAAAAAAATAATCAGAAGAGTTTAATATAAATAGATTATGATCAATAAGTATGCAGTCTTAGAACAGAAAATAAATCACTTTGAAATATATCTGGGTAATAACTTAACAAAACATTACAGATTTTTGAAAAGGATAAATATATATACATGGATTTATTTTTTAACAGAATGTCCAAAGACCATTGTTTACCTTCCATCCAAGATCCCTGACCCAATGTCCTGCTATATACCTGACTACTGTACAGGGATAGAGTGCTGTGCTGACATTCCTGTCCTTGGCCTTGGGTTACATGTGTTTGCTTTTCTGGACCTGGACAAACTAGAGCTCCGAATAGGAATGGAAAACATTAAAGAGACCATCAAACTTAATGACTATGTATGGGGAGAGGTTAAATCTTACAGTGTGGCTGAAGGTCTTATCAAACTAAGGTAAATTGATGTTTCTATTAAGGGGGAGGTAAAGAGTTCAGATACTTAACTTGAAATATTTTACAATGAATTAATGTGTCTACAAGTAATTGTATTAGTTATGAATGAAATAAATATCCATGGTATTACCTTTTATCCTACGTAACGGCTCTAAGTTTAAGTATGTAAAAAAATAAATCAAAATTCAGGTGAGTTAGCAGAAGTTGAATAAGTATTGTAATATAAACATGTACTTTCATATTTTAAAAACTAGTTTGAATGTTAAATTCTTTATTTAGGTTAAGTGTGAAGCCAATAACAAATGAGAATGTATATGTTTTCAATGTTCATGCCTCTGTGTGTCTGAATGGAGGAAAGTGTTCAACTGACATCCCAATTTTAAGGAATACCAGGTTACCAACAATCAGAGCCATAATCACTGGAGAAAGCAAGAGTATGTAAAAAAAGAAAGTATAGATATGTGCCTATGAAGCAAAATGAAGCACAATCTCTTCCATAAATTAGCACAATAATGAATTTCAATGTATGTATGTACATGAAGTAACAAAGAAGAAACAGGGAAGAGGCATAAATAATTGATTACTGAAAATGAAAATTTTTACTCTATATCATGGGAAAAAACTATACTTGATACATGTATGACCGGTCAGCAGGGGATGCTCACTCCTCCATGGCACCTGATCATACCTCTAATGTTTTGGGGGTCCGTGTTTGCTCTGCTCCTATTTTATATTGTTTTATGGACTTTGAGATTGAATACTGTTCGTTATCTCCATATCCTTCATGTATGCAGAGGAATTTCTGCTTTTTTCTAAGCAATCAAAAAAAATGATATAAAAATTTATTGTTCATTTTGTGAACAGATTTTTCATTTACAAATTGGCTTCATGAGATGAACATAACACAGGAAAATCTAAGAGATAATGCAAAGGCTCTTCTGGTCCAGCAACTCGGTATTGACCAGTACTTGTTAGACACACCATGTGATTCATCTGGAGATGTGTATTCACCTAGTGTCCAAGGCTGGAAAAATGGTAAGTTAATAATCGAGTTGATCACTTGTCAACTGGCTGCAAAAGTTGCAGAGAACATCGGTTTTAAACAGCAAATTCAAGTCTATGTCTGCTCATTACAGAGTGTCCATTGGACTGGGTGGTTTTACCCCAGATTACCTCAGACAAAGTGAGATGCAGCCTTTCCTCTAACTGTACAAGGATAGACTGCTGTGTGGACTTCAGTCTGCTGAACCTCAAACTTCACTTCTTCCTACACTTTGATAGGTGTAATTATGTCATCTCTGGAGGAATCGAAAAGAAAACTTTCAGTTATGGACTGCTGGATTTCAATAGTTTCTGGGGTAATGTTTTTTTGTAATATTATTCATAAATGAAATTAAGTATAAGTGATTCAAGTACTTTTATTTTAAAGTCAGTTGTAGATGAGTCAAAAAAGGGTCAGGTGTAATGGCCGGTGTACAGGTATTTCCTTGCTAAGTATATTGTTATGACATGTCTATAACAGTGAATAAATTATTTTTCATGTTCTTCATCTCTTACATGGATATTTTTTCAGTTTGATTTTTTTTGGCATTTAGTTTCACAAAAGAATCAGGGCTGAACTACATGTGTAGGTTTGGTTGCTTAAGCAGTTTAACTGAAGTACTGATTGAATGAGCCAAAGCAATTGAGTGCAGTCAGATTCTGTTAGGAAAAAATCCACTTTTGATAGCATGAATGGCTAAGAGTTTGTGTTCAGTTGATAAGCTTCTCTCTGAATTCAATATTTCTATGGATTGACCTCATGAAAAGTGTATATGCTTGTTTAATAATTATATTTACTCAATTCTTGTACAATTTAGGTAGGGAAGTCTCCATGGATATTGGAAATGTTGTCTTCATCAAGTAAGTGTGTTTAGCTTTGTCTTTTTTTAAGTATCTTTTTCATCAAATGATTTTTTTTTTTTTTTTTCTTTTTGTCATAATGAAAAGAATAAAGATTTAAGTCATACATGAAGAACAATTTCTTTTTTCAGATTTAAAGCCACTCAGCTGGAAGTATCTAAGAAATATGTTCTAGACATGGGAGTTTCTGTGTGTTTAGAACCTGATGTCTGTGATTTGGATATTCCTATATTAAAAGAAGTCCTTATTCCAATTCTCAATTGTGACCTCACAATGGATTTCAATGTCAAAGGTGAGATTTTTTTTATCTACATCTGTAAGTAAGTGGGACACAAATTTTGATATTTTTGTCTTGCCATCTTAATTATTTCATAAAAAAAGAATAAATGAATGTTTTTCCCCATAGATTTTTCTCTTGTGAAATGGATGGATGACCAAGGTCTGTCATTTGATGGCAGTTTGTCCACAGCTCTGGCTGCTGCTTTGTTTAAGAAGCTGGGGATTGATTCCTTCCTGAAGAATCCAGCATGTGAAAGGACAGAAGCACCTTACAGTGTCAACAAACTGGACAACAGCGGCTGGTCCTCAGGTGCAAAATTTTGTACAGTTTAATTGTCATAATTATTATAATTCATAGAAATGAATACTGGCTTAAAATTTGAACTTTCCAGCAGTCTTGCATATTTAGGTAAAGTGTAACCTGATTTCCTTTATCAATATCACAAATAAGCAGCAATTCTGAATTTCAGATCTTGCTTTATTGCTTTGACATTTCGACAGTTTAATTTGCAAAAGTTTGTCAAAAGTTGTTTTTCATTACACAACATGTTTCTGAGTCTTAAACCATTTAAATCATTTTTCACAAAAATATGGCAGTTGTATAAGTCAAAAAAGTATACTCCTTATACAAAAATGAGACATATCTAGTACTAGTATATTTTTACATTTTTCTTCTGTTGGCTCAAATATTTGAGCTAAGTATTTTTGTGCATTACTTTCTCTGTGATCTTGCTTCGTGATGGGGAGGCCCGGGTCTGATTCAATCAATTAATCACCTGTGTTTATTTTGAATATAATTTGTGCACATGCAAACAGGGTGTATCAAAAAAATTATAATTAGGGCCCCGCTTGGCGTGCGCCCTATAGGGATCAGTCTGTCCCTCTGTCCGAGATCTCTTGTCTGGAGCTCTCCTTGGCCCAATCTGGCACATATTTCCCCCACACAGTGCCTTTGGGTAACCAGTGTGCAGTGACCTTGAACCATGTTTCTAGGTCAAAGGTCAAGGTCATAACAGAATTTTATGAAAAATCCTTATCCGGAGCATATCTTCTCTCTCCTTGGCCCAATCTGGCTCATACTTCACTCACAAAGTTCCACTGGTCAATGGATGTGCAGTGACCTTGGTCAAAGTTTCTAGGTCATGGTCAGAATTAACCTCTCTGTTTAAAATCTTTGTTTGGTGCATAATTTTTTCCCTTTAATTCCATTAAATTTATATAATTGTGGATACAAGATAACTTCGATATATATCTGTAAATTTGTAATATCTGTGAAGTCGTACTAAGTGACTTTTACTGTATTACACAAATGTTCCTCTTCAAAATAAACCCTTTAAACTACCTTACATTTTCATGTTTATTGTTGAAAGCGGGGCCCTCTGAGATGGCCACCATCTCAATGATACCTAGTTGTTTTATAGTTTTTAATCAGATTGTATTACGAATATAATGTTCTTGATAAATATGATTTTGTAGACTGTCCAGCTAAAATGTCTTTGCCCAAAATAAGAGGAACAACTGCCTGCTACATTAAAAACACATGTACAGCTATTAAGTGCTGTTTGGAGGTTGGAAAAGTTAGCAGAACTTTTGAGATTGAATTGGATATTGACTTCTGTAACCAGAAACTGACTTTTGGTATAGAGAAGCTTACAGAAACTGTTACTCTCCAAGGATTTGAGTATGGTATAAATTTTATGATTTTAATTCTATTTTTCCATATTGATTATGGAAAGGGTTGTCCGTAAAGTTCGTGGACAAGCTCAGAATTGAATAAAACTTGCGTCAGTGATATTTATTATTAGCATATTTTTAATCCTTTACTAAATGTGAACTGAGAAATGTAAAATCTGATTCAATTTCAAATGTTTAATTAAAATTATGACTTCATAATAAGACTTAGTATGGAGACCCGGAGCACCGCAAAATTTTAATTAAATTTTTTTTTATCACTTTATAAATTTCATTTGAATTTTATAAAATAATGCAGAAATTTGGATGACTTTTACATTATAAAGTTGACAAAAGTTATCACTTCAAACCTGCAAAATTTGAACATTGAAAGTTGTAAAATGGTTGAGCAATCAAAGTTAGAACATGTTAGGATGGATCGGAATTGTTCAAAACAGGGACGTTTTCGGAATAGGTGGAGCAGTGAGCAGTGATAAAAGTCTGCGTAGACATCGGATAAATACATACAGAGACCAATACATTTTGTAAACAACCGGGAAAAACTTAGTAAAAGGAGCCGTACATTAGTATTTGAGTGATATATAATATTTTCGGACAGAAGGAACAGTTTACAGGATGACATCCGTGAAGGAAAACCATCATTCCGAGATTGCAGTGCTGTAGAAAATGAACCTCGTAACGTGACTTTACCTTATCTCCATTAATAAAATCGTTTTTACGCGTAGAGAGGTTAGAGGATTGCAGGATATGAGACAGGCATTGTTAAATATTATTTTACGTATGAAACCTGAACATTTTGAGCACATATCTATGACTGGTTAAAGCGACATAAGAAATGTATTAAATGAAAAGGTAACTATATTGAGAAAAGTTACATGTACTCGTATTATGCTTTTGACGTCAGGTAACGTCATGAAATCTCAGTTTAGTGCTCCGGGTATGAGTGTGTGTCTTTTTTAATCTGAAAAAAAATATAACTATTTGTGCTTAGATTTTGTTGAAAACTTGCATGTTAATAAAATAAAACATGAATTTAATGAAAATAATAGTTTCATACATTTTATCAATGTTTGTCAATAATTATCAATGTTGTCCACGAACTTTACGGACAACCCTCGTATTTCTCACTTCACTTGAAAACAAAAAAACAACAACAACAACAAAAACAATTTATATAGTTTTTTTATGTAGTATATACATGTATGTTGGTATTCCATTCTATCTGTTTGTGAAATAATGTGTAGCCCAAACGTTTAGATATTGGAAACATTTATAGTTGTTTCGAAAGTAACCCTATTTTATATATAGTCATATAAGAATTTTGTTTGGGATTCAATTTCAATGATAATTTTTAACAACAAAATAAAATCCCCAACAATTTTGTCTGCTTTTACAGTTTTTATATTGGAGTGTTAAGAAAACTTTTAATTAATTTTTGCAGGCAAAAGAAAGGAAGTAGTCATCATGGGAATTGTCAGGATGTGGTAAGTTCTCTTTTTTTAGGGAAAACCTTGTTTGTTAGGGTTAAAGATGTATCTTAATTAAAATCAACATTAAGGTCCTCAATTTTCTACTTGTCTGGTATTTGGAAAGGATACCTGTGGAGAAGTGCATAAGAGTAATGTTTTATCTATTTAAAAGGTACACCATTTGGGATCATGAAGGGGAAGGGGTTTATGTGGTAACAGTAGATCTGGCAATCTGCTTTGAAGATAGAGGTGATTGTCTCATCAACACAAATATCCTAAATCAATTCAAATTGTCAAAGCAGGCATGTCTTTGGGGAACATCATTCTTGAGCCAAGGTTGGTGTTAATAATTAAGACTCTCTAGCGTGAATTATTTTAAATTTGAATTTTAACTGCATGCATTCAAGTAGATATTAAAAACTATATACTTAAGAAGAGTGCTTAGTCTATTTGTGCACTACCCCCCAGATTTTGAAATAATATAGATTTATATTTATTATTTTGTTTCCTTTTGTCAGATTTTTCCCTGAAGCAGTTTATGGATGATGCTGCCATCACAGCATATGACCAGATAAAAGGTCTTGCTCTTGATAAACTGAAAGAGGCACTTGGTCTTCCTACCTTCTTGAATGATCCCCCTTGTTCATTGGTAGGCTCTGCCTATGTACCAAATACCAATGGAATCAAAAAAGGTTTTAACATTTTTGAACCAATTGATTTGAAACATGTTCTCTTAACACATTATAATAAATGATTATAAATGAATTCAACATTTTCTGTCTTGTAGTGTGCTCAAGGGACATTTCTTCCCTTCCAACACTCCCCAGCAACATGGTTTGTCAGATCACAGAGTCCTGTACAGGAGTTGACTGTTGTATTAGAGCAGAGCCAATCCACCACAACTTCCATGCCTACCTTGACATTGATCCATGTAACTTCACCATCAGATTTGGTATTGATAAATTCCAGTTTCAGATCTACATGCAGGAGTACAGTTTTGGAATAGAAAAAGATGTCAGACTGGTCAATGTTGTTCGTATTAAGTAAGTATCTTGGGTTTTTTTGTACCATTAATGGCTTTGCATGTTTTAAACACACAAATAAAACAGATTGGGGGGATCTTTTTAACTGTATCAATGAGAGGTTTCGTTTAGGCTTCAGTTTATCAAGAACATGGGATCACAGCTGGAGAATTGCCTTTGAGCTTTTACAATAAAATGTTTTTTAGGTCTTCTTTGCTTTTAAAAAATTTCTTTAGGCAGGAGACACAAAATTAACTTAAATGTTTTTTCAGAAAGAAAACATTTCATTAAATTATGAGTCTGTGTCAGTAAGGGTTGAAAAACTCTGAAAAACATTTAAAACAATATACTCAAAATTACCTGTAAGCCATGTTGATCTTGACAGGTTCCAGATATGGGATTTATCAGCTGAGAACCAGTATCTTATCAATCTCAGATTTAGTGTTTGCTTTGATTCAAAGTCGGCTTGTTTACTGGATAAGGTAATTTTCCACGAGAAGCGTCTGCCAAAGAAAGTTTGTGATTTTGCTGGAGCAGCACTGATACAAGGTTTGTATGATGTTTTATAGTCCTATACAAATTATCAAATTCATATTCCTACAAAATTATCAAATTCATGTTCCTGGGTTTGGGATCAAGCTGCAGATTAAGCTGGTTGTCAAATACTGAAATTTATTGTAAATTTGCCTAATCTTCTGTTCCCTTGATGGCTCTCAATTCAAAGCCAAAGATCAGTGCTATTCTGTATCACTGTTGGATCACACAACATGCATGTAATTAGGTAAGTTTTGAACTGGGCACTAGGGTTTGATTCTTGATCATTTTGAAAAAATTCAAGCCTGAGACATTGCCCTACTTGGTTGAAATGTAAATGTCATTTTAGAATTTTATTTCTGTGTTCACTTGAAATCTGTATAATCACATAAGTAGTATATTAACTCTTCACATATCAACTTGGCCCCATTTTAAGCTCAACTTGACAAAGTTGAGATTACTCATACTATAACCCCAATATTGGCATCACCTTTAGCATTGCAATCAATCCAAGTTTAAAAAAAAAAAAAAATGAACAGGTTTTAGATACAAATCCTGTTTCTCAGATGGATGAATTAATTTTTTTTCACCAGACTTTTCACTGGAGGAATGGAAGACATCTCTTGGTTTATCAACAGAGAATCTACTGCCCACCCTGACAGATCAGCTGATGGAACATCTAGGGATTGCTGGATACTTAAAACGACCCCAGTGTAGTATAAATGATATGCTCAGCAGTATGGAGAGATGGATTGACAGTATGTAAAAATTAGTTGTGGCAATGTAAAGATTCCCAGGTAATGCAGATTCAAGTTTGTTCAAATCATGGCCCCAGGGGATGGGTCACAAGGGGGGGGGGGGGTGTTAAAGATTAAGCATCCTTAGTTGCATAAATTCAGCTTTGTTTAAATCATAAGGGTAAAGGGGTATGATGGATAAAAGTTTATGTTGGGGAAAAAGTCTTTTTAAAAAATCACAAAAAGCAATGCTATATATTTATATATGCAAGTCTTGCAAATCCATTTTTTTTTCAATTTCATGGTTCCTAGGTAGGTAGGTCCACAATTAGGGACACCTTTGGACTAGAGTTGGCTCTAAGTATGGGATTTTTCACATTTTGCATGAGAATGAAGAAGGAATAGAATCTTTTAAGATTCTTCAGAAGAAGAATGGGACTCAAGTAACTTTCTAGCATTGTTGTCTTTAGGCATTGTGTATTTCTGATTTCAATTTCAGAGTGTCCAAAATCCCAACTGTACAAGAAACCAAGCCTGGCAGGTCTACCAGTGTTGTGTTCCATCTCCTCTAGATGTACAGAGATTCACTGCTGTGTGCAAGTAAAGCCAATAGGAAGAAACTTTGAGACTTACCTCAATCTTGACACATGTAACAAAACTTTGGTTGTCGGAATTGAGCAGTATAGAAGAAAATTTAGTCTCCACAACTACACTTTTGGTAATGTACAATTTTCATTTTTCACTTAGAACATTGAGCCCTATAATAAGTAAATGATCCCAACTGATTTTGTAGTCACAAGATCAAAGATCAAGGTCATACTGGACATAAAGATATTCATTTTCTACCCAAATCATAAAGTCCATTACTCAACTGATATCAATTTGGCACATTGGTTTTGAGTATATAATACCTTTCTGTATCCTCACAAAGTCAAATTAAAGGTCATTATAATAAAAGTTGACATATATACATAACTACTTTATCTGTATCCTGAGAACTCTTTTGCTTGACAAACCCAAAGTTGGTACAATGCCCCCTCCCCCCCCCCCAAAAAAAAAAAAAAAAAGAAAGAAAGAAAACTGCTACAAGGGTCAACTACTAATCAATGACAAAGAAAGATGGTGTTTGCTAAAGATCTTTAGAACATTGTGCTGAACTGACTCCATATTTTGTACATTGGTTCCCCTTTTTTTGAGGGCAAGAAAATATATTGTCATAAGAACTATTACGAAGATTGTGACTGATAAATATCTGCATTGAGACCCTTTGCTTGACATGTATCCTTTCATGAAATGAAGAATTGGGTCTGTTCCTTATTATTATATTTTAAAGGTATTTTAACATCTCAAAACATGCTAGGTTGCAGATGTGTCAAATTATTGTGAAAATATTAGAAGTTTATGAAGTGTATTAAGTTTAATTTACTAAATTAGAATTGTCAAATTCTTTGTTGCTTTATATTGAGTTGTGATGAATCTTTTTTCAGGAACAAAGAGAAAGTTTTGGCTGCAGAATATTATAAAGATAGAGTATGTTTGTGCTCATTTTATAAATCTTTGATGTAAATTAAGAAAGATCTTTGAATTTTACCCATTTGATTTTAAAAAATTATATTCTGAAAATCAAAAAAAAAATCTGAAAATTTACTTCCTTGAAAAACATGCTTTAATATCCAGCTTTTCTAATTATATTCATTTATATTGAATGGATTTGAAGTAATCATGTTGTATTTTGAATGTTTTTTTGTGGTCATTTTAGATACAGTATTGAAGACCTTGTTGGATATACCAAGTACTTGGTGAACATGAAAGTTGAAGTCTGTTTGGAGAGAAACAAGCCATGTATATTTTCCCAGAACATTGCAAAAGATATGTACCTTCCAAAAATTGAGTGTAACTGGTCATTAGTCTCTTCTGGTAGGTTAATTAGTCATCAAGTTTTAAGATAAGTTAAAATGAAAACTGTCAAAGAGATTGAACATCAGTTCAAGTTGTTTCACTGTACATTTGAACAATTTCAGTTTTACCATATTCTTTGCACAGCACTCTCTGACACAATGTCTACTCTTTCAAAAAATTTCTCAATGCATGCCAGAGGACAAAGGTTTCATTATAAATGTATTTTGACAATAATTATTACCAATAGGTATGTGAATATAGAGTTTCTGATAGTTAACTGAAAAGAATTCAAAATCTTTTTTCAGAGTTTTCCTTAAGTGAATGGTACAAGAAAATGTCTCTCTCCATTGGGTCTGTATTGTCAGCAACCCAACTTTCCATCTTGAAAGAAGCATTAGGAATAACCAACTTCTTGTTGCCTAAAACAAAACAGTGTAACAGAATTTCATCTGCTTACAAACCCGAGTCTCCAGACCAAGGTGGATGGAAAATAGGTGTTTATTTATTAAAGTTTTAACTTGTTTTTAAAAACAATGTAACAAAATTACATGTATATGTATTTTAGAGGAGTCAATCCAAAATATTGATGTAGCATGTATTAGCACAGCTATAGTCAAGTATTTAACAGAAGCTTGATGCCAACCTTCATTCAAAGATTTACTGTAATGCAGAACTTTTTTTTCAGACTGTCCATTAGCAATAGGGAATTTAACAGAGATTACAAGTGGACTACCCCTGAGTTGTCACATAAAGAGTCAGTGTACAGCTATAGAATGTTGTCTAGATCTACAGGATCCTCTACAACAAACCATTCACTTCTTCCTTGACCTTGACCTTTGTCTGCAGACACTGAAAGCGGGAATAGAAAACTATGTATATGAGAGGACACTCTTCTCCTTCTCTTATGGTATGGTTAGATTTGTACACTTATAATTAAAAAAAATTGATGTATTGTTTGAGGTAAAAATTATTTACAATTTAAAAAAGCAATCTTGTTATTATTATTTTACTAGCTGTACTTGACAATGTCTGAAATTCAGAAATCTTTTTAAGAAATCTTTATATGAGCAAACTGACATATTACTCTTTTTCACTTTTAGGCAGCCAAGATTACTTCAAACTTGCAAATTTCGTACAGATTCTGTAAGGAATTGTTTTTATACCGCATTTCAAACAAATTTACTCTTGTGCTAATTTTTTTTACACGAAATTTTATACAATTTGCAGACAACAGTCTTTTTTTAATATATATATATGATTTACTGCATAATTGTCTTAAGGTACCAAATTGATGAAGTTAAGAAGACAGATTTGCAATTATCCCTAAGTGTCAAGATCTGTTTGGAAGAAAATACTTGTGTCTATGATTTCAAATTACTGGACAAAGTGGTCATTCCTAAACCAGGATGTAGCTGGGACTTTGCTTATACCATTCCAGGTTTGCTTTACTGTGGGAAAGTCTATTATGTAGGAAAATATCAATCTTATTAACCACTAACTGTTGCCACTTCAAGTCATTCAATAATGTGAACTAGTTTACATTCTACAACTGTTGACCCCCCCCCCCCCCCCCCCCCACCCCCCAGCAGAAAAAAAGCAACAGGTTCATATTAGGAAAAAACTATCTTCTAATTTGATATTTGCAACTGTTAATGCTCATTTTACAGTTGCAAACAGATTTATATTCCTGATGAGGTGTAAGCAGAGCCATTAAAATGGATATATGTAATTGTTTAATCAAAATTAACAGTTGCAAATACCAAATTAGAAGATAGTTATCCCTATTCTGATGCAATCTTTGCAATGCAGTGTGCATTATGTTTGATGTTTACATCATATATTGTTGAGTATCATTATATTAAATAATTCATGGAGCATTGTGTTTTTGCATGGCTCGATCTATTTAGATGTCACAATGAAAAGCTTTCCTTCTTCTTAATGCTCAGACATCAATACATTAGCCAATGAAAATGTGTTTTACAAAACAGTTGCATTGTAATGCAAGCTATGCAAGTTTTTATGTGTGGTTATGACTGTGAGTTTATGTTAGTAAAATTTAATGTTATAAAAAAAATACTAAATAATTTTTTTTTTTCAAAGACTTCTCTTTGAAAAATTGGTACAACAACATTGGGGCAAGTATTGGTTCTCAGTTGTCCAACCTTAATGCTGCAAAGTTGTTGGAGGAGCTTGGTATTGCCAAGTACACCCAGGAAATACCTTGTCAGAGGGCAGGACCAGCATACAGTCCACATGTTAATGGATGGAAATCAGGTATATAAATTATATATTTGTAATTTGTCTTTTAATCTTTTGGTTTGAGGGTCTAAAATATGCTTTTAAAATTTGTTTTACTCAAGCAAACATTTGAAATCAATTTGAAATAGCTTTTACTATTACATAAAAATTTTGAAGTTTCTACAGCTCTTGTCTGTATCATTACCCACTTCTATGCCAACTTATTATGATCTCAAAAATTTAAAAGTAAACAAAATAGGGGAGAAATCTCCAGCAGCCAGGAACTCTTTCCTTATGAGACTTCATTTTGTAATGTTGACAGCTATGATATTGTCATACACTTGAAAGATATTCATTGTATGAAGTACATGTACTGTAAAACAACTATTATTTGCGTCATCTTTTATTCACAATTTTTCAGTTTGAAATCAATCTGCGACTATAAATTTTTGAGACTGAGGGAACATCTCTATAGACAAAAAGCAAATTAAGTGGTTTGCTGCAATTAATATTTGTCAGTATAAGTAGGTCGCCAAAGTCCTGGATATTTCTTGCACGTGAACAAAAGTTGGTTTACAGTAAACCGGATATAGATTTTGATTTTCCTTTCTTTTACTTGCCAATTGATTGATAAAAAGATTTGCATCAATAAGTTTTGTGTGCATACACTATTAATTTTGCATTGCTTTATAGACTGTCAGATGGAAGTGTTGACCAGTCCAATCAAAGACCCTGTTTCCTGTCTGATTAAGGACACCTGCACTGCTGTCAGTTGTTGTATGGACATTGATTTTTTACAGCGGTCTTTTGAGACCTATATCACATTAGATGCTTGTAACCACTGGATATTGGTTGGAGTTGAGAAATTGTCTTTTAACCTCAGTTTGGATGATATTTCATTTGGTTTGTATGCTTTTTGATATTTAAATATTTTTTTTTTAATTTATTGTCAATTTAGTTATCACATGATAAGATTTTGCTAGCTTTGTATTATTTCCTTTTCAGGCACTGAGAACAAATTTTACTTAAACAGTGTGATTCGCATAGAGTAAGTTTTTGTAGATACACATGCAAATAGTTGGCTGTTAAAAAAAAAGATTGAAATTAAGAAAAGAATAAAGTATGTGTACCTTGATTGTATTTAAGAAGATAATAGAATATGTATATCTTCATCATTGATTTTTAAAATTTCTCACATAGCTACAAGATAGAGGATATGCACATTGAAAGACAGTTTAAAGTGTCAATGAGCATCAAGGCATGTTTTGAGGCCTCAGATGACAATCAATGTATCATTAACATTGACATCTTCAAGAACACACTTCTACCTAAGAAAATCTGTGACTGGACAGAAGGATTTGCCACAGCTAGTATGAAGTCATTAATAATATGATTTAGAGTAGACTTTTTTTTTAGGGTAAAGAAAAAACATGATAAGGAGGAAAATTTTAGAATAATAAGGATGAGTTTTAGTATAATTTTTAGTGCTTGAAAATACTTATGAATTATTCTCCTATTTCAGACTTCAGTTTGTCGGAGTGGTACCGAGATCTTTCCTTACCGGAGGGTTCCATTCTGTCACAGGTGAATAAAGACAGACTTTTGGACATGCTTGGCATAAGGTCATACCTTAACAAAGACCCTTGTTCATTTACATCCACAATATACAGCCCTGCCAACAGCAAAGGGTGGAAAAATGGTAAGTAATTAAAATATAAACCTACTAAAAGCAAGCAATTGACCTGTAGATATTTTGAACTAATGGTGAGCATTTTTGAACAAAGTTTGTTCATCTCTTTACTAACTGATATTTGTGATCAACATTCACTTTATTATCTCAGGTGACCTATGGCTGCCTGTTTTCTTTTGTCATTGTCTTTCATCTGTAGGCATAAACCTTTGAATATTTTTAGCTTCTTCTTGGGAACGCTGAAACAATTTCAGCTAATTTTCTCATACACATGTAGCATAAATGACTGTCAGAGTTAGACATGGCCAAAATAGACAATCAAAGATTTACATTAGAATATAAAGGGAAAATAATCTGCTGATTATTGACAGTGATGTAACCCATGGGCCTCTTAGTTTTAGCTCACCCCAATGAGGTCAAGATAAGATAATGCTATGCCCCTGATGTTAGTGAAAGTTTTAGGAGCAAGTCCACTCCCAAGTAACTATAAGCCCTACCTGTACCAAACTTGCATGAAGGATGCATATAGGGAACACTTCCACACTTGCTTTATTATGCTGGATCTGCAAACTAGAACACATAATTGACATAAAAAATATTATGTAAAATCTTTTCAATGAACCATTGAGAGAATTGTGTTAGATCAGTGTGCAATTAAAGTATTCTGACATAAATGTAATATAGAATGACACTGGCCAGTTTATGGAGTTTATTAATTTAAAAATACTGTAATTAAAAGACAATGAATGGTTAATTTCACCACCATTTTTTTCCTTCAAACTGATCATTTCATCAAAGGTTTACATGTACATACGGCATTATTTCAAATAAATATTATTTTTTGTTCCAGAGTGCAAGTCAGGCGTGACATCTAACTTGCCAGCCTTACCATCCACAGTCAGATGTAACATACCTGATTACTGTACAGGAGTGACTTGTTGCTTGGCAGAAGATTCTGTACTGAGGCACCATTTTACTGTGGGAGTCAAACTTGATGACTGTAACCACATACTGACTTTCCAAATAGAGAAACTAAAGATTGAAATTGCTCTGAAAGACTACAGTTTTGGTAATTTTGTTTTATGTTATATATTATTAGTGCTTAAAATAGTTAACTCAACTTTCTCTTTTCTTTTGAGGTGAGAATAATGTTTGAGTAATGCACAAAGAATATAATTGTTATTTGCAGGTGTTGTGGAAAAGAGATTTCTTATGAGCGTCATTCAGTTTGAGTATGTATAAATGTATTATCTGTTTCATGTGTGTTTTTCTCAAATGTTAAATCTTATGCAATTTAATCCCAAAGCAGAGTTTTTAAGATAGAGATGAAATAGAAAACATAATCCTCATACTAAAATCATCTTGTATGACTTTGAATGAGTTAAAAAAGTGTATCAAGCTTAAGAATCACAGTAGAAGTTTTTTTTCAGATTCAAAATAGATGACAAGCCATTGGAAAAAAGCTACAAAATCTCAGCAAGTTTGAAGATTTGCTATGGAGTAGGACCATGTGCATTAGACACTGTTCACCTGATTCAGGATTTCATCCTTCCTAAAACTTTGTGTGAATGGGGAAGTGGATTTGTGTCAGGTTGTTAAAAGCTTCTTTTGAGAACATGTATATATACAATGTTAAATAATTCATAAAATACTTAATAATTAATGTTTTACTAATAAAAAAAATAACCTTCCTATTTTCAGAATTTTCTCTGCAGTCATGGTTGAAGGACCGAGGATTAGACACTAAAGCTGTTCTTTCATCTTTAAATGCTGGATCACTTTTTTCATCCTTAGGGATGTCAGATTTTTTAAAAGATCCACAGTGTAAAAGAACATCAGGAAACTATCATCTTAGTGGAAGTGGATGGAAGAATGGTATGGTTTGGTGATATTTTCATTTGATGCTTGAAAAAAATTACATTCAGACTATGCTGGATAAATAAAGACTTTTTTTTTTCAATGATGATGGTAATGGGGAGAGAGAGATGAATGGGAGGTGCTTAACCTGTCAAGTGAATACACATGACTATGTGTTATGTGAATTGCATATTCATTCAACAGGATGTTTTAAAAGCCAAATTTGATCTGATATGAAAACTGCTGCATGTTATTTTTGACACTAACTAAAATTTTAGATGATGTTGTGGTACATGTAATGCTACTTTTCAATGGTAAATATTTTCTAAAACATGACACATGTATACATATTTTGAAGACTGTCCCAGCATTCCATTCCTGCCTGCATTACCCAGTTCAGTGTCCTGCCACATCCCCAACACCTGTACCAGTATAGACTGCTGTGCTGAGATAGCCTTCCTTAATGGTCGCTCCATCAATGTACAAGTCCTGATGGATCCATGTGAAGCTATCATGAGTCTAAACATTGAGAAAATGCAGTACAACATTACTCTGTTTGATTATGATTTTGGAACAACTGATCATTTCACATTGCAAGGGGCCATCAGAATAGAGTGAGTAATAAAGATGTCTTGTTGCTCATGTAATTTTTTGTATTAAGATGTGTATTGTTAGAATAGATGCAAATATCAATTAGCTTTAAATGTGTGGTCCTATTTAGGGCACTCCCTTTTAATAATGTTATATAATGATGAGAATGATTTGTTTGAACAGTTTCAACATCCAGAACATGGTTATGGAGAAGAAGTACCTGTTGAACATGAACCTGAGTGTTTGTATGGAGACCTCTGATCTCTCAGATTGTGTGTACTCTGTGGTTATATTCCACAATACTATACTACCTAAACAACTCTGCAGCATGGAACTTGACTACCTGAATCCTGGTTAGAATTTTGTGAAATCTGTAAAATGTTAAAATTTAATAGGTTTACATGTCCATGTTTTTTTCTCATAATGTAGCCAATAAGGATAAATAGACAGTTTAGCTTGAAGGAAAAAGTTAAGTTGTATATTTCTAGTTTACCGACTTATTTGAAATAACCTTCTGAGTGAATATGTATGAAATTGGTTCTGGATGTACTTTTAAACAGTCCGTTATCTTAAAACACTTTGCATATCTTCAGGATTTGACCTTTCATCTTGGAAAACCTTGCATGGTTTTGGCTCTGTTTTGACCCATGAACAGGCCCAGAAGTTATTGAGGGAGTTGGGTGTTGAGGAATATGTAGGGATTGGGTGTTCTAGGAATGCTGCACCTTATGATCCAGAGACACACAATGGGTGGAATGTACCCACAGGTATAAAACAAATGAAGGATTAAAAAAACTGATAGCAAACAATATTGAATATAACCAAAAAAAAAACTGATAGAGCAAAATGAGGCACAATTTATTGAATATATAAATTCTCAGGCTGAAATGAGCATTATAAGCTTTCTCCTGATATCAGATGTATCATACTCAAGTGGATATTATATTTGTCTAATATTAAAACTATGCAAATGCCAAAACTAATTATGTTGAAATAATGCATTTATTTTACAATCAAATGTAATCAAATCTTGCCAACCTTGGAATTAGAGCAACAAATAAGTTATCTACTGAATTTTCTTATTTTTTAAATGTGTAAATTTAATGCAGCATGTAAAGTGAATCCGCCTACCTTGCCAAGTAATATCAACTGCTACATCAACACCTCCTGTACTGGTATCAGCTGTTGTTTTGATGACTCGATCACTGGGACGTCCTACCAGATCTCAGTCACTGTAGACTCTTGTGGAGAGACCCTGGTCATCACACTGGAGAAAATGAAGTTTGTCATTTCATTGTTTGATTATCCCATGGGAACCAAGAGAACTGCACAGCTATTTGGAATTTTGCAGCTGGAGTGAGTAAAAATCATTATGATAAAAATTTCCTTATATTTGATTTTTTTCAGAACATTGTGTGATTATTTCTTTCTAACTTTTAGGTATATGATTAATGATTTACATCTGCTTGGAGAAATTGTGGTTGATCTCAAAGCAAAACTCTGCTTTTCTAAAAACAAGGCCTGTGAAAATGAAATGACAATTTTGCAAGATTTCAGACTGCCAAAACCACTTTGTAATTTTAGTGCAGGAGGATTTGCAATTCCAGGTGATGAATTTGACATGTAGTATTTGAATTGCTTAAACAGTTTCTTAACTCTTTAACAAAGGAATATGTACTGTCAATGGTTTATACTATCTTTAGATTTTTCATTAATTAAATGGATGAAAGATATTGGAAATTTTGGAAATAACATGACACTTGAACAGTGGGCTGTTGATCTGCTGAAATCAAAATTGAAGCTTTCCAACTACATGCTGGATCCAATGTGTAAAAGGTCACAGTATTTAGCAGGCAGTGCCAACTGGAACCTAAGCGGTATGAATTTAAAGTTAATGCTGCTGTGGAATTTATTATACCAAAATCACCATGATTTGTTTGAGATTATCTTTGAAACTATTAAATAATAACTGTGTAGGAATAATTTTTGTATTTGAGCTTTTTCTTGTGGAGTCAATTTTTATAAATTGCTAAAAAAAACAAAGGTTCATTGATATTTATTTTTGTGGACATACAATTCATAATGAAAGTCAATGCTTGAATATCAATATTCACAGTTTATGAATTTTTGAAAAAAGTAAAACAAGAATCCATAGAGACTTAACTTTCATTAGAATAATGTTTCTGATTTTAAGAAAAGATGCCAATTGAACCACTTACTGGTCCTTTAAGCTTCTAGCGCTTTTAGTAATTCTTTGTTCTGTTTTAATCTTGGCATTTATATGTGTTCACAAATGCTTTCAGCCTGTCCAACAATAGTGTCTGTTCAACCTGTACCCAGTCATACATCATGTGCTCTCTCTTCCGCCTGCTCGGGTATCAAATGCTGCACAGATATAGCTCTACTAAAAACAGCTGTCCAGTTTGAAGTCAGCGTGGACAGATGCAAAGGAAAAGTTTTCATTATGTTAGAAAAACTGGAAATTGTGATCATGCTCAAGGATTTCAAATTTTCATCTTGGGAAACTTATACAATACAGAATGTATTCAGATTGGTGTAAGTTGATTCTTCTGTTCAAGATTTATTCAACATATTTATCATGTTTATATTCTAAGAATAAGTAAATTTTACAGTTGTTATGGGTCAGAATTACCCGAAATGCCAGCAAAGATCAATAACACAATTTAAACTTAACAATAATTTATTTACAGTAATATATAATAAATATATCAAACATAAAGTACAAACTTAGCAAGAATCTAAAAATACATACATCAGAGTGTCCGTTGCTGCACACAATGTCCCAGTGAAAATATATCCCATTTATATCTCAATGAGTGCTTATACGACAAAGTATTATTATGCATCGAATTGACAGGGTATTTATACAGTAATATAAATCTAGAATATTCTAGAAATTGTTAAAACATGATATTACTGGACCAATCTGGACATACACAAAATTTAAGAATGTTCTAGATAAAATGACCAAACATGTTGACCACTCTGGAATGTTCAAGAAACTTAATGTTACTAATTATATACATAATGAAACAATACACATCTCACAACACCTCCCCCCTTAAAAGTTTGAATGTCAATGAAAAACTTAAATTGTAAAACATGTACATTAATACAAAATCTAGTATGTTTAGGATACTCTTGACAAGGCGTCTGCAATAACATTGTCTTTGCCTTTGATATGCTTAATTGTTATGTTGTATTCTTGTAACAACAAACTCCATCTAGTCAGTCTTTGATTCTTGTTTGACAATTTATGCAAAAATGTCAGGGGGTTGTGATCAGTATACACAAGAATTGGATGCAAAGTAACATTCAAATAAACATCAAAATGCTGTAAAGCTAACAACAAAGCAAGGCATTCTTTTTCAATAGTAGAATAATTTCGTTGACATTTTGTAAGTTTCTTTGAAAAATAAGAAACAACTCTATCTACATTATCACTATGTTCTTGAAACAAAGCTGCCCCGATTCCAACATCACTAGCATCAACAGTTAACTTAAATTGCTTAGAAAAATCTGGAGATGACAGAACTGGGTTGCTCATCAGGATAGATTTGATTTTATGAAAGGATTTTTCACAGTCCTTTGTCCATTCAAAGTTAACCCTCTTTTGTAAAAGATTTGTAAGTGGACTAACTACTGAGGAAAAATTTGGACAAAATTTTCTGTAAAACCCAGCCATGCCCAAAAACCTCATTAATTCTTTCTTGTTTGTAGGAATCGGGAACTTTGCAATAGCTTCCACTTTAGCCATTATGGGTGTAACATAACCTTGACCTACTTTATGACCTAAATACTCTACATAAGCATGACAAAATTCGCTCTTCTCAAGATTCACAGTTAAGTTTGCTTTAGCTAAAATGTCAAATAAAGCACGCATGATTCGGAGATGTTCGTCCCATGTGTTGCTATATATGACGACATCATCAATGTAGGCCTCGCATCCCTCAAGGTCTTGAAGAAGGGAGTGAATCACCCTTTGGAATGTAGCCGGTGCGTTTTTCATGCCAAAAGGCATTACTTTATACTGGTAAAGTCCATCTGGTGTAGCAAAAGCAGATATTTCTTTTGCTCTTTCTGTTAACGGTACTTGCCAGTAGCCTTTCAACAGGTCAAATTTACTGACAAATTTCGCGTTTCCAATGTTGTCAATACAGTCATCGATTCTAGGTATTGGATATGAATCAGTTTTGGTGACAGAATTCACCTTCCTAAAGTCTGTACATAATCGGTAAGAACCGTCCTGTTTTTGTACAAGAATACACGGTGAGCTCCAATCACTTTTACTAGGTTCAACAATGTCATTGTCCAACATGTACTGCACTTCCCTTCTTAGGTACTGCAATTTTATTGGATTTAGACGGTACGGATGTTGTTTGATAGGCAGAGCGTCGCCAACTATAACATCATGACAAGCTGCATTAGTTTTCTTTGGAACATCCGAGAAGATTTGATGATACTCATTCATCAAGTTTTTAACTTGTTCTTTTTGGTGAATGTTCAAATGTCCAAGTTTGGCATCAAAATCAGCCAAAATTTCTGAGTTTTTCAAACGAACACTCTGATTACAATCTTTCTCATTCATTTCTACACTCGTATCACTTTCAATATAATTTTGAACAGTCTTAGCATTGGCTAAAGTGGAAACTGGTTTTACAGAATTTTGGTCACACCTTTCAAAATACTCTTTTAACATGTTAATGTGACAAACCCGTTTCTCTTTACGTCGACCTGGTGTCTTAACTACATAGTTTACATCACTGATCTTGCTTTCAATTTCGTAAGGGCCATAAAATCTGGCCTGTAAAGGATGACCAGGAATAGGTAAAAATACAAGAACCTTATCACCTGGCTTAAACACCCTATTTCTGGCATCTTTGTCATACCACATTTTCATTTTCATCTGAGAATTCTTCAAATTTTCTTGTGCTAATTTACAAGCATTGTAAAGTTTTTCTTTGAAATCATTTGGTAACAATAGGTCTTCAGCATTGTTTTTAGGGTTTGATGAAAACGTTCTAGCGCTCCCTGGGACTCAGGATGATAAGCAGTTGATCTATATTGCCTTATACCCAACTCATGCATGACTTGCTGGAACAACCCCGACATAAAATTTGAGCCTTGATCCGGCTGAATTGCCTTGGGTGCTCCTACAAAACTGAAAAACTTGGTTAGGGCCTTAACTATGCTCTTTGCCTTTATATTCCGTAGAGGTATGGCTTCAGGAAATCGAGTGGATGTACACATAATGGTAAGTAAATACTGGTTTCCAGATCTGGTCCTAGGCAAAGGTCCTACACAATCCACTAATACTCGACTAAACGGTTCTTCAAAAGCTGGAATGGGTTGGAGAGGAGCAGATGGTATCTTCTGATTTGGTTTACCTACCATCTGACAGACGTGGCATGACTTGCAAAACTTCGAAACATCCTTTCTTAGCTTAGGCCAATAAAAATGACTCAAAATCCTATTAGAAGTCTTATTGATACCTAAATGACCAGCCATAGGTGTATCGTGAGCTAAACTCATGACATCTCGACGATAAGCAGCTGGGACCACTATCTGGTGAACAACACGCCACACTTCATCTGGAGAAGCATCAGGTGGTCGCCATTTTCGCATAAGGATGCCATCTTTCATATAGAAGCATTCTCCAACTTTAGTAGCCTCTTCTGGTGGAAGTGCCCTCTTACTAAGTTGAATGATATCTGGGTCTTTATGTTGTTCAGAGAGTAAACGTTCTCGGCTGAGGATGTCCTTGCCTTTGCTAACTAGTGGATGCAACTCATCATCCTCACCACCAAATTTTGGTAACAGTTCTTTCTTCTCTTGCTTCTTGATACTGTGTGGTTCCATGTTTGTTTGAGTGCCATTAAGGTCAGATAAGAAAGTGTCATTCAAATCAATATCAACAGAGGAATTCGTCTCGTCAAAGGCTTGAGTATGGTCTGCCTCCATTTCTCGTCTTCTGGCCATCGCTCTAGTAACAGCACAGGCTGGATAAATGTCATCATCTTCATCATTATACATGACATCTGGAGTGATCTTCTCACAAACTATAGGATCTGGTACAACTTTTCCACCAGCCAGATCATTGCCTAACAACAAAGAAATGCCTGGAACGGGAAGAGTAGGTCGAACACCTACGATAACAGGTCCAGTAACTAAATCTGACTTCAAACTAATTCTATGCAGGGGAACATCAATGACGCCTAGCTCCACACCCTGTAATAAAACTGACCCACCAGTAGAAGTCTGCTCAGACAAAGGAAGCACGCCCTCTAACAATAACGTCTGTGCAGCACCAGTATCTCTCAAAATCTGGACAGGTTTTATTTCGCTAGAGTCACCGAGTGAAACAAATCCCTGAGACATAAAGGGCTTATAATCCTCCATAGAATCAATAGAACTGGACTGTGAACCCTGGACATCAGGAGTGTCAGAACAAATCGAAACTAAGGCTTCTCTATCACCTCTAACTGCCGCACAAGCATGTGGTTGAGTTTTATCAAAATCATTTTTTCTCTTAAGTTTAAAGCATTCACTGATCAGATGACCCTTTTTCTTACAATAACTACAAGTAGGAAGTGACCCTATTCCAGACGATCCTTCAACACGTCCTGAACCGGACTTAAAACCACCTTGGGATGGAGACTGGGAACTTGTGAAAGACTGAGACCCTGAACCACTCTTTTTATATGTGTCTGAATTGGTAGAATTACTGCTATTCTGAGATCTTGAAACAAAATCCTTTTTATGAGACAGAGCATAAGTATCATATATGACTGCTGCCTCTTCAAGAGTTTTCACATTCTTATCTTCTAAATGTGTTTTCAAATCTTGAGGAACACATTCCTTAAACTCTTCTACCAGGATGACTTGGCGCAAATTAGCAAAAATTTTATCAAGTTTCTTAGATCTAAACCAGTGATCGAATAAATCTTCTTTCTCTCGTGAAAATTCAACAAATGTTTGATTATCAAACTTTCTATACTTTCTGAACTTTTGTCTATACGCTTCAGGTACTAATTCATATGCTTTTAATATTGCTGCTTTGACCTTCTCATAGTCTGAACTCTCAACTACCCCTAGTGCAGAGTATACCTCAGCCGCTTTTCCAACCAGTACACTTTGTAACATTGTTGACCAAACATTTCGTGGCCATTTAAGATTCTCTGCTACCTTTTCGAATTGTGGAAAATATTTGTCTACAGATTTTTCTTGAAATTTTGGAACTAATCTGATATTTTTTGCTGCGTCAAATTCAGTTTTGACAACTGACGGTTCTGGTTGGTTCTGTAATTTTAATTTCTCTAATTCAAAGTTCATTTCACGCTCTCTTTCTCGCTCTTGTCTTTCTAATTTGTCTAATTCAAATTTTCGTTCACTCTCTCGTTCTTCTCTTTCTCTTTCTAATTTTTCTCTTTCAAATCGCATTTTCTCTAACTCTAATTGAAACTGATATTCAGCCATTTTATAAGAGCCTAACTCTGATTTAACTGTGTATTCTGGAAGATCGTATTTTTCAAAGATGTTTTCTTCTACTAGTTTGTTTGCAACCTTAATTCTAATGTCTTGCTTTTTCTGAGAGGATTTAACATCTAACCCAAAATGTAAACCTAATGCGATCAAGTCATCCTTTTTTAACGTATCAAAAACCTGAACACTTGGTGAACTAAGAAAGTCTGTGACCGAAAACACCATGTTGATTTCTGCTGGCTTATAATTAAATTTAAGGTTCAATTAACAAAAATTCTGACAATAAACTGCAAAAGTGCAAGAAATTCTTGATCCCAGACGAGCCCCCAATTCTGTTATGGGTCAGAATTACCCGAAATGCCAGCAAAGATCAATAACACAATTTAAACTTAACAATAATTTATTTACAGTAATATATAATAAATATATCAAACATAAAGTACAAACTTAGCAAGAATCTAAAAATACATACATCAGAGTGTCCGTTGCTGCACACAATGTCCCAGTGAAAATATATCCCATTTATATCTCAATGAGTGCTTATACGACAAAGTATTATTATGCATCGAATTGACAGGGTATTTATACAGTAATATAAATCTAGAATATTCTAGAAATTGTTAAAACATGATATTACTGGAACAATCTGGACATACACAAAATTTAAGAATGTTCTAGATAAAATGACCAAACATGTTGACCACTCTGGAATGTTCAAGAAACTTAATGTTACTAATTATATACATAATGAAACAATACACATCTCACAACACAGTATAAATTTCTTAAGGTGTTTCCACCCTCACAATTTTATAGGTTCAAAGAACAAAAACTGCATTTATTTTCATTTAATATGCTTTAAACTATCCAATTATTGCATAAAATGTACAGGTCACCATATTATTTAAGATGCGAAACATAAATAAACAGAAGTGTATGTCAACATAAAAAATCGCACATTTTTTGTAAACAGTATTATGAAAAATATGTAAAAACTGGTTAAAATGCATAATTCTGATGCTGAGTGTTCTTAAATACTTCCTACTTAAAAGATACTTTTGATTTGTGAATATCAGGGAAACTATTTTACAATAAAGCAAATACCTTAGAAGGAGTTATTGCCCTTGTCAACATTTTTTAAAGATTGAATAATTGATTAAATATAGAAAATATGCATTTTTTAAATTCTTAAACTTAACAATATTTATCATTACACCTATTGTAAAGCATTCTTCCAAGAGATATTGTTCTATTAGGTATGAATTTATACTAATTACAGTTTGCAAAAACCTATGACATCATAGGAGGGTGGAATTACCTTAAATTTTACTTTGGTTTTTTTTTTAGATATAAAATTGATTACCTCTCTGTCGAATCTGCGTTTGTATTCAACATCAAATTCAGTGCTTGTTTTGAAAGTAAAGGGGACTGTATGCTGAGCATTCCTATCATGCAAGATGTGAAAATATCAATCATACCATGTAATTTTAGTATGCAAGCCTTTGCTATTTCAGGTAAGTGTCTTTTAGTGATTAAAACTTACCCTTCATTACATATGATAAGATTTAAGAATCTGATATAAACTTTTACTTTGAATCCTTGTCTTTCATTGTTAGGTTTTAGTCTGAATGATTACCTCATCAGTAAAGGAATACCAACCTCTATTACTTCCCTGTCAAGCATATTAGCAGATCAGTTGTTGGATTATCTGGGTGTTGGCAGTTTTTTCAATGACATTCCTTGCAACCAATCTAATTTTGCCAGGACAGCATCAGGCTTCACTTTAGGTACTTCCAAAATGATATTTTTAATGTTGAGATTTATAACAATGCAGCCAGGATATAACATTCAATGTTTGAAGTGTTATTTTATTAAATCAAGGTTGGATTTTTAAGTAAATACAAAGTGCATAGCTAAAACTTTGTTATCTTAATTCTTCAAATGTTTTGTACATAATTGTATGATTTAAAATTGTGTTTAATGAACAATAAATAAATTATTTTTGTCACAAAACTAGATCCATCCTGTGTGCAGAATGTTTCTTCCTACCTCCCAACTCTGCCTGCTGATACAAACTGTAGGATCTTCTCTAGATGTACTGCTATACAATGCTGCACAGACATCTCTCTCATTAGAAGGACTCTGAACTACACCATCAGTATTGATGCTTGTGCTCACTCCTTACTGTTACAAATAGAGACCTTCCGATGGGAACTTTCTCTTGTGAGCTTCCACTTTGGAAAGGAACAGAAATTCAGCATTGACCAAGTCTTTTCAATTAAGTATGTTATATTTTTTGGGCATTTACATTGGGTTAATCTTCAAATTATTATCTTTGATTGCATATGTAGCAGCACCTGTATAGTTTATTACTACACTGGCTACACAACTGCAGAGCTGCCAAGTGAACCCTTCCAGTTTTGGCATTAATCTTCAGTTTGAATGTCTTTTAACATATTATGCCACATGGTTTAGCCACTGTAAACAGGGAAATTCATCTTAATTAGTAATTTCATATAGCTATTCACCTTCATTTTTCACTATAATTACAATGAAATGGCCATAGTTCTTACAGCAATTGTATTCTCAGTTTCTGTTTTCATGCTAACTTGCAATCTAAATCATTTTGAAATAAACATGTAATCAAAATATAAAGTACTTATAGACCAATGTGGTCCCTGATCCCTCTCTCTTGAAGCCTCATGTATGCATGATCTTGAACCACTAGCTCACATTTTGGAGCATATTTTTAAACACAAGACGAAAGACCACCTTTAAGCAATCGCTTAATGGTAGCTTAATGGTGACTTAATGGTGGCTTAAAGAAGTTAATTCCTTTAAGCCACCATTAAGCTGCAACTTACAGGTGCTTAATGTCCAAACTTCATTAAGCTACCATTAAGCCACCATTAAGCTGAGCTTAATGGTGACTTAATGGTCAACCCTCATTAAACTTTTACGCATCTTATATAGAATCTTTGAACTAACTTTTAGTTATTTTAATATCATTTACGCAAAATCTATTCCAACTCATAACTCTGTCTCGATCATAATTTCTACGAGTTTTTTGTCAACATGCATAAACTTGATCACTGGGAACAAAGTTAGCTAATGGCCACAGGGGCTTGCTCGAGGTGTCTAATTTTTTCTTCAAATCATTTACAGTGATAATAAAACAAGACATCCTGTATCAGAACTGTATACTGTAAAATCATCGTGGGGTCAAATTTTCGTGGTTTGGGGAAAAAATGTTGCTTCGTGGGGATTTGATTTCGTGGATGAAGAACGTTTTGGTGGTTGTGCATATAAAAATTTACATTTCGTGGTGGGCATAAATTCGTGGGTCTCTTCATACCACGAAAACAACGAAAATTAAACCCCCCTGAAAATTAGTGATTTCACAGTATTATTTTTTTAAATACATCATTATTACATGCGTTGTTTTTATTTTTAGTGTATATGATTTTTAAAAATAATTAATTATTACACACAGTGAGCAAGTCCTTGTGAAATATCTTAAATTTACAATACCAAAAATCAATTTGTTCTTAAAATTATCTATATTCATGAACACAAAATATATATTACTTTTTAAAAACAAAATGGTATTTTTATTTCATGTGTTAAAAGAAACATTCCGCTACAGAATTCACAGGAATATAACTATATAATCTCATGAAAAAAAATCTCTGTCCTTTTTTATTGGGGGGGGGGCTACTGGTATACAAATGTTTAGTTTTCAAAGATTGACTTACCATGAAAAACTTTTTAATGGCTTTTACATCATGAATAATTCTAATTAATTCGTTATTTTTTTTAATAATGCAGTGGTAAGTATTCTGTCAAAATCTAGTCGGTCTTCAATGATTGTTATTTCAAAATCGATTTTCAGAGGAACAGCCGATTAGACTAAACATGACATCCGACCAGATGTATACACATTGAGAAACGGGGTAAGATTAACAGATGATCAGTGTACAGTAAACCGACTGGTCAGACAATGGACCTTAATTAGGTGTCCCCCCGTCCCCGGTTAACTAACAGGAAACTATACATACACAACGTACACTGACAGATTTTAATGATCAATTATTTTTTTTAAAAATTTTAAATTTAACGCAAGCATATAACAAATTAAAAATTATGATTCATCGTAAAAAGTCAATTATTTTGATACCCATTATGATACAAAAAGAATTGAAACTGAATATGATATTCTAAAAAAAGTTTTTGTAAACGTAATTCATGGTAATTAACCAGGTAACTCTTACGCGAGGATTGTCACTAAATTGTTAACACAGAAACCGTTAATCCGCAGTATATTAAAAATAATAGTAGAATCTGTTTTTCCTCTCTTTTTCGATGATAGACTTTTGTGTTTTATCTATAATAAATTTATTTTCAATCATGATTTAATGCTTACATTTCGAAAATTTTCGAATAACAGAGCGAAGAACTCAATCACATTACATCAATCTAAAAGCCGAACTCAGTGTAGAAATTTATATTAATGTGTTAAGATCCACAAATAAAATTGTTTATATTTTGATTAATAAATCAATTCAAGACTTTTGGAAATGTTCAACAAAATACTAGTAAATACCTTTACAAGTCCAAACAAATTTGAAAAAAATAAAGGTTAAATATTTAATATTTTCATCACATTATCAAGAGCGGCGATAGCCTAATGGATAAGGCGTTCGCCTTGCAACCCTAAGGTCATGGGATCGCGCCCCGACTGTGGCGTTTTTTTTTATTTTTGGATTTTGAATTTCGTTCTTTTTCATTTTTACCAAATCAAGATATAAGCGAACTCTACATTTATAATATTGATAACAAATCACTATAAAAATAATTTTTCACCCATATAAACAATATTATCGACTGCGTAATGTGACTTAACTTTGGCTTAATGGTGGCTTAATGGTAGCTTAATGGAGTTTGGACATTAAGCACCTGTAAGTCTAGCTTAATGGTAGCTTAATGGTGACTTAATGGTGGTCTAAAAGTTACCATTAAGGACCTGTAAGCCACCATTAAGCTACCATTAAGATACATTTAAGCACCCATTAAGGACGTTGAGTTGGCTTTATGGTAACTTAATGGTGGTGTAAATGTTACTTAAAGGTGCTTAATGGTGACTTAAAGACAACCATTAAACCACCATTAAGGACCTATAAGCCACCATTAAGCCGGACTTAAAGGGTGTGTTTCATCTTGTGAAATTAGAAGTATATTCAAAAATGTTGAATTTTCGCTTTACGTGGTTTGTAATACCTTTGAATAGAGGTACCGTTAGTTTTAGTCTCTAATCAAAGTTTTTCTACCGAAAATGATTTGCATCCATAGGTACAAGATTACAGATTTGATTGGTCAAGGCCAGTACCTTATAGACATGAGGCTCAGTGTGTGCTTCAGTGATGGGTCACCTTGTCAGCTGGAGAACACCATTGTCAGTAACTACCTCGTGTCTAAACCATTCTGTGCTTGGTTTAATGGATTCAAAGTTGCAAGTAAGTTGCAATGAATGAGAGTATTATAATGTATTCCTAATGATACACAAAGAAGTAATTTTTGCAAAATTCACATAAAAATTACTTTCACGATATTTTTAGGTATTAAATTCAGGTAAACCCTCTAGATCAACGGTCCAACCACAAATTATTGTTCTTGGAATTTGACATCTAATGCCCATTTCACTGTATTAAGTATTTGTGTTAAAAAAGGAATCTACAGTATTCCTAGAAAATTTTTAAATATAATCATGCAGTATTTTAACTTGTTTCAGACTTTTCATACTCCAGTTGGTTATCGTTGAATAAGCTGAGTCCTTCAGATGTTCTCTCCCAGAGCAATTCATTAAAACTTACAGAAACGCTTGGCCTTACAAAATTCTTAAAGACCCAGACCTGTAATAATGAGAAGGAACTCTATAAAAATCCCTACCAAGGATGGACTTCAGGTATTGTAACAAAAGGAATTCTGTAATTTCACATTTTTTTGGTAATTGAAAACAATAACTTTTTAGATAATTTGGACATGTAGTCAAGCTGTTTAAAAATCCTTCAAAAAAATTAAGCTAAAATTTTCTTAACCAAACTTGTCTTCTTCATTTAGGCTGCGTGTCAGACAGAGACATCAGTAAACCTGTCCTGGATTCCAGTATTGTCACCTGTCATCTACAGAAATCCTGTACAGGTGTACAGTGTTGTGTCAGCGTACCTCACACAGGCTTCTCTGTGGAGACATTTGTAGAAATCAGTCCATGTGATCATCAACTCAGGGTGGGAATAGAAAACCTGAAATTCAACAAAAGTCTGTTTGGTTACAAGTTTGGACAAAATGAGAAGTTTGATTTATTTGGACTGGTAGTAGTGGAGTAAGTATAAGAAGTTGGAGTTTTAATTTCAGGCTAAGTAAAGAGTGTATAGATTTTATAAAAAGAAAATTTTTATCTGCATTATACTGAACAAAAAAGGAAACTTGATGGCTAAATTATAATATAATTTTATCTCATTCATTTTGAAACTTTCAGTTTTAAGGTAATTGATCTGGACTTTTTTGGAGGGACTGGGAAGTACTTGGTGAATTTGAACATCAGTGTTTGTTTGGAATCAGGACAACCTTGTGGGACAATAATTCCAGTATTTGTCAACAGTCTACTGCCAAAGCAAGTATGTGAAAAGGGACTGGACTTCATCAACAAAGGTTTGTTTGATTGTTATAAGATTATAAAATCTTAGAATTGTTTGTTGTTTAACATCCCCCTTGAGAATTTTTCACTCATATGGAGACGCCACCACTTGCCGGCCACCACTTGCCGGTAGAGAGCTGGAAATCTGCCTATGCTCGGCACTCAGGGCCATTGAGCATTGAGTGATGTTTTTTGTGCCAGCACCTCCTGCGACACGGGACCTCAGTTTATATGGTATCATCCAGAGGACCGGTGTCATATAATATATTGAACCCCGCGATGTTCAAAATATCACTGCAAAATATTGAACCCCCCTATAAAATATTGAACCCGGGGTTCAAAATATTATGGCCATAAAATATCGAGTGCCCCTGTCCTTTTAATTTTAGAGGGAGGGGGGTTCAAAATATTATGGGCATAAAATATTGAGTCCCCCTGTCCTTCTTATTTTACAGGGAGGGTGTTCAAAATATTATGGCCATAAAATATTGAACCCCCCTATCCTTTTAATTTAAGAGGGAGGGAGGTTCAAAATATTATGGCAATAAAATGTCGAGTCCCCTACTCATTTAATTTTACAGGGAGGGGGTTCAAAATATTATGGCCATAACAGTCCCCCTCCCTCATAAATATAAAGGGCAGGGGGACTCCATATTTTATGGCCATAATATTGAACCCCCCTCCCTCTTAAATTAAAAGGATAGGGGATTCAACATATCATGGCCATAATATTTTGAACCCCCCTCCCTTTGAAATAAGGACAGGGGGACTCAATATTTTATGGCCATAATATTTTGATCCCCCTCCCCCATAAATTAAAAGGGCATGGGGATTCAATATTTTATGGCCATAATATTTTGAACCCCCTCCCTCATAAATATAAAGGGCAGGGGGACTCAATATTTTAAGGCCATCATATTTTGAACCCGGGTTCAATATATCGCGGTATCAAAATATTATGCTACACCGGTCTCCACTTCCCACAGTGGGATTTAAACCCACGACGTAAGGATCAACTCCTTACTCCGCGACTTTCATGCAGATGCTCTTTCCACTGCGCCATGTCTTAGAATTAAAAG